>NC_138777.1:15507646-15712438 GCF_965119305.1 Pelophylax lessonae | reverse complement strand
AGAACCTTAGCTTTAAAAATCCAGCATCCCCTCTAATAAGGAAAGCACAGCTTCCGTCACATCAATCAGTTGCTCCATATCGTCCCGTCTTCCAGGGCACTAACAGAGTCTACAGTAGTAATGAGTATAATAAGGCCAGTGATTTCTTCCCGGCTCACTGATTACCACGCTATCGCAGATCGCGGCAGCAATGTCACATTCGCCTATTTCCTATTCAGTCCCCGTTGGAAGGAACGTGTTGCCAACAGAAACTTCTCTCTGCCCCGATGGTGACCGCCATTAAAGGAGGGAGATTTCTCCTTGTCCTGACTGTTATTGCCGGAGTCTGGTGGAAGGAATTCACACCCGATTAATTTCTGCTGAACGGAGTCTATTTTGGTAGACGGAGCATATGGAGAGGATTTGGAGGTCGTTACGAGTCCTTCAGGTGTTGCTGAAACCTTCTTCCTGAAGACTATTTCTTCTATTCAAAAACATTCTGAACACTCAGCACCTTCCTGAACTCCTTTTCAGAACATAAATTTCCATATTCTTGACTTAACCACATGCCAACCGCCCGCCGCAGATATACTGTGGCAGGCTGGCTCGGCTGCGCGATTCGCCGTACCTGTACGATGATCCGCAGGAGCGATCCGCAGGAGCAATCCTTGGGGCGTGTGTGGCCCCCCCCCCCCCCATTAGCCAGTGGGCGGGGGAGCTGATTCACGGGGCCGGTGACCGCGATTGCCGCCGGGCACCCATGATTGCTCCCCGTGGAGAGAGAACAGTGGTCTGCTGTTGTAAGTTGTTCTCCCAGGAATCAGCACAGAACGCCTGTGATCCCCCTATTTAGGATCACAGGTCTCTGTGTTGATTCCACAAGCCCATCCCCCTCACAGTTAGAAAAACACCCCCTAGTCTCACACTTTGCTCGCCCCTGGTGTTAACCCCTTTCCTAACAAACAAAGAGCTGGGGGGGGGGGGCACACCCCGAACATGCATTTCTAAAGCTGGTGCAGCTATGAACCAGGCAACACGCATATTTACAGAGAATAGCGCACACATGCAAAAGAAATGACTATCAAATATAAAGGCAATCAATAAAAATGGAGATTTAGTCCCACCATATGGCCATATCGTGCTCAAGCCCACCACTACGTCAAAGTACCCCATTGTCAGTGGGTCCTACACTATCCATAAAAAGAAGGCTGAATCCAGCCTCTCTAAACCAATGGAGATACTTACTCCTTACTGGGAGAGATGTGCAACTGCACTATAAGGGACTCCTCCTATATCTACTTGCTAGTGGACACTGATAGAGTACAGGTGTGGGAGGGTGGGGTGCTCAACCCCAGAAGTCTGGTCAGACCAAATACATAACAAACAAAGAGCTGGGGGGGGGGGGGGGGGCACACCCTGAACATGCATTTCTAAAGCTGGTGCAGCTATGAACCAAGCAACATGCATATTCACAGAGAATAGCGCACACATGCAAAAGAAATGACTATCAAATATAAAGGCAATCAATAAAAATGGGGATTTAGTCCCACTATATGTCCATATCGTGCTCAAGCCCACCACTACGTCAAAGTACCCCATTGTCAGTGGGTCCTACACTATCCATAAAAATAAGGATGAATCCAGCCTCTCTAAACCAATGGAGATACTTACTCCTTACTGGGAGAGATGTGCAACTGCGCTATTCTCTGTAAATATGCATGTTGCTTGGTTCACAGCTGCACCAACTTTAGAAATGCATGTTCAGGGTGTGCCCCCCCCCCCCCCCCGGGCTTTTTTTCAGCGGGAACGCAGTTCCGGCACCTCCAGAACTGAATGTATGTAATGGCAAGGGGTGCTGGGGTGTGCTGGAGGGTCTATTGATGCTGGCTAACAGGGAATCTATTGCTGCTATTTTTGCAGAGGATAGGGGTCTATTGTTGCTGGGGAGGTCTTCTGTTGCTCATGGGGATTTATTGTTGCTGGGGTGGGTCTTTTGTTTGATGGTGGGTCAGTTGTTGCTGGGAGGGATTTATTGTTGAGGGAGGGATCTTTGTTGCTGGCTGCTGGAGGGCCTATTGATGCTGGCTATTGGGTAATCTAGAGTTGCTGGAGGGGATCTATTTATTGCTGGAGGGGACCTATTTGTTGCTGGAGGGGATCTATTTGTTGCTGGAGGGGACCTATTTGCGCAGATGGTCTATTGTTGCTGGGGAAGTCTGTTGTTGCTGGTGGGGTATCATGTTGCAGGGAATAAATCTTTGCTGGGAGGGATCTACTGATGAGGGAGGGGTCTAATGCTGCTGGCTGCTGGAGAGTCTATTGATGCTTGATGTTGGAAGTCCATTGTTGCAGGGGTGGATCTATTGTCGCTGGGGTGTCCATTGTTTCTAGATCTATTATATTGCCTTTCTTATTATCATTAATTCTCTAAAAGGGGTGGTACTGGGAGGTGGGTAGGAGGTGAAACCAAGGAACAGTGCTCGGGGGTGGGTAGGGGACGGAGTCAAGGGGTGACTCAGAAGGAAGGAGTTCCTGCACCTATTCTCTGAGAAAAGAAGCCCTGGCCCCCCCCCAGCTCTTTGTTTGTTATGTATTTGGTATGACCAGACTTCTGGGGTTGAGCACCCCACCCTCCCACACCTGTACTCTATCAGTGTCCACTAGCAAGTAGATATAGGAGGTGTCCCTTCTAGTGCAGTTGCACATCTCTCCCAGTAAGGAGTAACAACCGACTCCGACTTTTCGGCCGAAAAAATGCTGGTGTGCAGGCTATATAATTTTTGTCGACCATCAAAACACGTCCGATTTTCGTCTCATTAGTACAGATTTCGATGGGGAAAAATCTTATAAGCAAAAATTTTATGTGCAGTCTAGAGAACATTCCAACCAACAGACACCTCTCTGGACAAAAGACGGACGACCGGTCGGCGGAAATTCGTTGCGTGTGTACGGGGCGGAAGCACCATACTAACAAGCCGAAAATCGGCAGATCGGTCGTCGGACAAAAATTCCCGGCCAAATTTCTTCTCGTGTGTAGGGGGCTTTAGTGTCTCCATTGGTTTAGAGAGGCTGGATTCATCCTTCTTTTTATGGATAGTGTAGGACCCACTGATAATGGGGTACTTTGACGTAGTGGTGGGCTTGAGCACGATATGGCCATATGGTGGGACTAAATCCCCATTTTTATTGATTGCCTTTATATTTGATAGTCATTTCTTTTGCATGTGTGCGCTGTTAACCCCTTCCCTGCCAGTGTCTTATTACAGTAACAGTGCATGTAGTGATGTCACTGGTCCCCCCAAAAGTGTCAAAAATGTCAGTTAGGGGTCCGATCTGTCCGCCGCAATGTAGCAGTCCTGCTAAAAATCGCTGATCACCGCCATTACTAGTAGAAAATAAATAAATAAATAAAAATGACATAAATCTATCCCCTTGTTTGTAGACGCGATAACTTTTGCGCACACCAAGCAAAATACGCTTATTGGGATTTATTTTCAATATGCGTATTTTTGATTGGTTTGCACAAAAGTTATCACATCTACAAACTAGGGAAAAGATTTCTCATTTTTATTTGTTATTTTAATAGTAATAGCGGCAATCTGTGATTTCTAGCGGGACTAGGACATTGCGGCGGACAGATCAGACCCCTAACCGACATTTTTGACACTTCTGGGGGGGGACCAGTGACATCACTACAGTAATCAGTGCTAAAAATAAGCACTGTTACTGTAATAATGACACTGGCAGGGAAGGGGTTAATCCAGGGGTGATCAAAAGGTTAACTGTAAGCCTAGGGGAGTGTTTACTAACTGTGGGGGGGGGGCGGGGCTTGTGAAATTATAATAGAGACCTGTGTTCCTATATAGAAGGATCACAGGCGCTCTGTGATCATTTCAGAGAGAAGAGCGGTCGGCTGTGTTTACAACAGCTGATCGTCCTTCTCACTCACGGGTGCCCAGCAGCAACTGCGGCTGCTGGTCTGGTGGATAGGCATCCCTGTTGCCAAGTGGGGGGGCGGGAGCGCGGCGGTGTGCGCTTGCCCTCCGGCACCAGTACGTCGATTCATGCAGCCGAGTCAGCCTACAGCAGTACAAATGCAGCGGGCGATCGGCAAGTAGTTAAGAAACGGGCAGGGAAAACAACTGCCGCGTCTTTAACAACGGATGACTCAACAGCTGTCAGTGGAATTCCCGACTGACATCTGAATGTAAGAATCAAACTGCCAGCAATAAAACAAATTGTGAAAAAAATGGCATGGCTCCCCCCCCCCCCCCCCATAACTAATACCAGACCATAACATCTAGTATGGATTTTGAGGGAAACCCCCACGCCAAAATTAAAAAAAAAAAAAAACGTATAGTGCCCCCCCCCCAATCCATATCAGACTCGGTATGGTTTTTAACAGGAACCCCCACGCCAAAATGTATTATTAAATGGTGTGGGGTCACCCCCAAATTCCATTCCAGTCCCTTATTAGAGCATGCAGTCTGGTAGACGAGGAAAGGGGGGGGAGACCCCCCTTCCCAAACACCCCCCCCAAACCATACCCGACCCCATGCCCTCAACATTGGGACAAGGGCCTCTTCCCCACAACCCTGACCAGTAGTTGTGGGGGTCTGCAGGCAGGGGGCTTATCGGAATGTGGAAGTCCCCCTTTAACAAGAGATCCCCAGAACCCTGCCCCCCCCATGTGAATGAGTATGGGGTACCCCTTCTCATTCACCAAAAAAAAAAAGCGTCAAAAATAAATAGAAACAGTTTTTGACAATTCCTTAATTAAAAATAAAAAACAATTTCCCCCGGTGTAGATTTATCGGCAATCACAAAGCCCCCTGCAACCGTCAACCCCCCAAAAAAACTCTACTTGCTCCAAAGGTTGCTGTACATAACTTCCTAAAAACATCACAGCCCCCCCCCCCCCGCCTCAGTGTTCCTCTCAAGAGCCCTCCACCCTAATGCAAGCAGTGGGCGGGCCCTTTGGATGAGTAATGCAAATATCAAAATGCCTGTGGGTGTGAGTCTGGGGGAGTGGGCGTTCCTAGTCAGACCAATCCTAAACCAATCACCCACAAACACTACTTCCCGCCACTCCCCACTTACCTGAATCGGTGGGGTGCTGCAGGTGGTTGTTATTTAAATTTAGCACGGTTAAAACTACAAGTCCCATCTTCCACCATTGCGGAGGGGCTCAGCAGATAGCACTTAGTACAGTCCAGATTTGTCCAGGTCTCAAAGCAAGCATGCAGAACTGCGCCCCCACCCTCAATGCTATTAGATGCTGTAGAAAGGATTCACCACCTTGCATCCATTCTCAACCTTGCTGTGCCAGCACTTGTAATCCATTTGTTGCTTCCCCCAGCCCAATAAGGGAAGCCTGTACCTGCCCCTTCCCCACTGCTAATGCATGCTGTAGAATGGGTGCATCGTCCTGTGTCCATTCTCTACTTCCTTCTCCACTGTGCCTGGGGCAGCTGTCCCTCCTGCCCACCCCTTGGTGATGTCACCACACTTGTAGCCCATTTGTCACTTTCCCCAGCCCCATAAGGGAAGCATTAACCTGCCTCTCTCCCACTGCTAATGCATGCCATAGAATGGGTGCACCGCCCTGTGTCCATTCTCTACTTCTTTCTCCCCTGTGCCTGGGGCAGCTTCCTCTCCTGCCCACCCCACACTTGTAGCCCATTTGTCACTTCCCCCAGCCCCTTAAGGGAAGTTTGTACCTGCCTCTCCCCCACTTCTATAGCATGCTATAGAATTGGTACACCGTCCTGTGTGCATTCTCTACTTCCTTCTCCCCTGTGGCTGGGGAAGCTTCCCCTCCTGCCCACCCCTTGTTGATGTCACCCCACTTGTAGCCCATTTGCCACTTCCCCCAGCCCCTTAAGGGAAGCATGTACCAGCCTCTCCCCCACTTCTATAGCATGCTATAGAATAGGTGCACCGTCCTGTGTGCATTCTCTACTTCCTTCTCCCCTTTGCCTGGGGCAGCTGTCCCTCCTGCCCACCCCTTGTTGGTGTCACCCAACTTGTAGCTCATTTGTCACTTCCCCCAGCCCCTTAAGGAAAGTTTGTACCTGCCTCTCCCCCACTTCTATAGCATGCAATAGAATGTGTGCACCCTCCTGTGTCCATTCTCTACTTCCTACCCCCCTGTGCCTGGGGCAGCTTACCCTCCTGCCCACCCCTCACTTGTAGCCCATTTGTCACTTCCCCCAGCTCCTTAAGGGAAGCATGTACCTGCCTCTCCCCCACTCTATAGCATGCCATAGAATGAGTGCACCGTCCTGTGTCCATTCTCCACTTTCTTCTCTGCTATGCCTGGGGCAGCTGCCCCTCCTGCCCACCCCACACTTGTAGCCCATTTGTCACTTTCCCCAGCCCCCTAAGGGAAGCATGTACCTGCCTCTCCCCCACTTCTATAGCATGCCATACAATGGGTGCACCGCCTTGTGTCCATTCTCTACTTCCTTCTCCCCTGTGCCTGGGGCAGCTGTCCCTCTTGCCCACCCCTTGGTGATGTCACCACACTTGTAGCCCATTTGTCACCTCCCCCAGCCCCTTAAGGGAAGTTTGTACCTGCCTCTCCCCCACTTCTATAGCATGCTATAGAATAGTTGCACCGTCCTGTGTCCATTCTCTACTTCTTTCTACCCTGTGCCTGGGGCAGCTGTCCCTCCTGCCCACCCCACACTTGTAGCCCATTTGTCACTTCCCCCAGCCCCTTATAGGAAGTTTGTACCTGCCTCTCCCCCACTTCTATAGCATGCCATAGAATAGTTGCACTGTCCTGTGTGCATTCTCTACTTCCTCCTCCACTGTACCTGGGGCAGCTGTCCCTCCTGCCCACCCCTTGGTGATGTCACCACTCTTGAAGTCCATTGGTCACTTCCACCAGCCCCCTAAGGGAAGCATGCACCTGCCTCTCTCCCACTGCTAATGCATGCCATAGAATGGGTGCACCGCCCTGTGTCCATTCTGACTTCTTTCTACCCTGTGCCTGGGGCAGCTGTCCCTCCTGCCCACCCCACACTTGTAGCCCATTTGTCACTTTCCCCAGCCCCTTAAGGGAAGCATGTACCAGCCTCTCCCCCACTTCTATAGCATGCTATAGAATAGGTGCACCGTCCTGTGTGCATTCTCTACTTCCTTCTCCCCTGTGCCTGGGGCAGCTGTCCCTCCTACCCACCCCACAATTGTAGCCCATTTGTCACTTCCCCCAGCCCCTTAAGGGAAGTTTGTACCTGCCTCTCCCCCACTTCTATAGCATGCCATAGAATGGGTGTACCACTCTGTGTCCATTCTCTACTTCCTACTCCACTGTGCCTAGGGCAGCTGACCCTCCTGCCCACCCCTTGGTGATGTCACCACACTTGTAGCCAATTGGTCACTTCCACCAGGCCCCTAAGGGAAGCATGTACCTCCATTCAGACATGAGGGCCAACACTGCACAAGTATGTGCAATGCACCCGTATTGCATGAACCTTCCCGTACCATATTGGTCTGGTTTCAATTCTCTGCAGGTCTGAATATAAAAAATGTAACAACATTGCTAATTTTTATTAATTTATTGTTGATGTATTTTTTTTTAAAAGCCTTTAAGCTGACGTTTCACATTGATATTTCATTTCTGATCTGTTGCAGAGTCATTCGGCTTTGTAGATGGCCGGAGAACATTACAAGCTGTGGAACTCCAACGTATCTCATCCATTAAGGCTCCGTCATCCCCTCTAATGCTTCCTTGGCTCCGGTCCTCGGAGTCCTTTCCGGGGACACATAAACTTCCGTCACCCCAATGTCACAAATGGATTTCAGTTTTCAGAGAGGACACCTGGCCGCATTACAGGGCCACTAAATATAAATTGTTGGCTGGTTTTGGCAAAAGTGAATTCATTAACATTAATGGGAAAACATGAAAGTTTTAGGAACCTGAAATAGTATTAAAGTGCTCCCCAGGAGCCTGCAGTCACTATATCTGGTCTCCCCAGGACCCTGCAGTCACTATATCTGGTCTCCCCAGGAGTCTGCAGTCACTATATCTGCTCTCCCCAGGAGCCTGCAGTCACTATATCTGCTCTCCCCAGGAGCCTGCAGTCACTATATCTGGTCTCCCCAGGAGCCTGCAGTCACTATATCTGCTCTCCCCAGGAGCCTGCAGTCACTATATCTGCTCTCCCCAGGAGCCTGCAGTCACTATATCTGCTCTCCCCAGGGGCCTGCGGTCACTATATCTGGTCTCCCCAGGACCCTGCAGTCACTATATGTGGTCTCCCCAGGACCCTGCAGTCGCTATATCTGGTCTCCCTAGGAGCCTGCAGTCACTATATCTGGTCTCCCCAGGACCTTGCAGTCGCCATAACTTCTCTCCCCAGGAGCCTGCATTCACTATATCTGGTCCCCCCAGGAGCCTGCAGTCACTATATCTGGTCTCCCCAGGAGCCTGCAGTCGCTATATCTGGTCTCCCCAGGAGCCTGCAGTCACTATATCTGGTCTCCCCTGGACCCTGCAGTCGCTATATCTGGTCTCCCCAGGAGTCTGCAGTCACTATATCTGGTCTCCCCAGGACCCTGCAGTCGCTATATCTGGTCTCCCCAGGAGCCTGCAGTCACTATATCTGCTCTCCCCAGGAGCCTGCAGTCGCTATATCTGGTCTCCCCAGGAGCCTGCAGTCACTATATCTGGTCTCCCCAGGACCCTGCAGTCACTATATCTGGTCTCCCCAGGAGTCTGCAGTCACTATATCTGCTCTCCCCAGGAGCCTGCAGTCACTATATCTGCTCTCCCCAGGAGCCTGCAGTCACTATATCTGGTCTCCCCAGGAGCCTGCAGTCACTATATCTGCTCTCCCCAGGAGCCTGCAGTCACTATATCTGCTCTCCCCAGGAGCCTGCAGTCACTATATCTGCTCTCCCCAGGGGCCTGCGGTCACTATATCTTGTCTCCCACAGTATACAGAAAATGGAAATGCAATTATTTTAGTAAATATAAACTGCTAAATACATTTTCTCATCAGCAGTATATAGCAGTCTTGTGACTTCTATCAGAGAGGAAAGCAATGAGGACACTTCTGAAAGAATTATTCCTCCAGTACCAGCAGCAGATTTCTAATTAATATAAGAGGCAACAATTGGTAGTGGAAATGTCACTTCGCAGCAGCACTTCAGCGAGGAGAAGCGACTCTAAAGAATATCAGGAAGAAAACAGAAGGCGCTTCTAAGTGCAGCATTCCACAAATTTATTAAGAGCAATAATTAAAAACACAAGATCCATGATAAAAACGAGCATGTCTGCATTGTATTATCCTTGCACAGTCCTGCGCCTCTAGAAGGAGAAAAGCCTGCCAGCAGCAGAAGCGAGGAAGTAAGATGGCGTCCGGCTCCCAGAACCACGCTGGAACCACACATCAGGCAGCATACATAAGCGGACAGATCTTCTGTGTGTTCCGTATTCGGAAATACTGGAGGAAAGTGCACAGAGCATGCATCCTCATATTATTTGTACCATAGATGGTACAAATATATGATCTATGGTACAAATAATATATGAGGATGCATGCTCTGTGCACTTGAAATCAAAATCAGGGTCAGTCTGAAAAGCCCCATATGCCCACTCTGTATAACACATGCAGGAAAGGAGTGTAGTCTCCCTGTGTGCTGCTCCATCTACAGTGGGGACTCTGGAGGGCCCCCTGTTATAGAGCACTACAAATTACCATGCATTGGCCTGCAGGGTTAAAGTAATATAATAATAATATATGAGGATGCATGCTCTGTGCACTTGAAATCAAAATCAGGGTCAGTCTGAAAAGCCCCATATGCCCACTCTGTACTACAAATTAACATGCATTGGCTTGCAGGGCTAACGTCACTGCCCATGGGCTCATTACATGACACAATTTCCATCAGGCATTCGCCTGGTTGTCTGAGCAAACCAAAGAAAAATCCAAGAGAGTGTGACAGTAAAAGCCCGAGCAGAGCCGTAAAAAGCAAGTTTGCAGTTGGACTGCGCCCTTCAAACTCAACCCTTGATGCCAAATCTTCACACTGCCTAAAGTTCAACTTAAGGTTAGCTTCAGATCTGTGAATGTGCATAATCATTTGCTTCCCCAACATGTGAAACGCGTTGCCCTGTAGCAGCTGCATGTCAGTGCCATTAATTGTTAATGGCAACCCCACACATCTACTAAACCGTGCATTTGTGCCCAGACCGGGGGTTAAAAGCGTGTTGCACTTGCGGTACATTTTTTGTTAAAGGCCAGCAAGCATGTTTTATTACGAGAAGCTCGTGGTTAAAAAGACACTCGAAAGCTCACTGTACAAAAAGTACATGAGCTACACTAGATTACCAAAAGTATTGGGACACCTGCCTTTACACGCACTTGAACATTAATGGCATGTCAGTAGGGTTCAAAGGGTTCAATATTGAGTTGGTCCACCCTTTGCAGCTATAACAGCTTCAACTCTTCTGGGAAGGCTGTCCACAAGGTTTAGGAGTGTGTCTATGGGATGGTTAACCATTCTTCCAGAAGCGCATTTGTGAGGTCAGGCACTGATGTTGGACGAGAAGGCCTGGCTCCCAGTCTCCGCCCTAATTCATCCTAAAAGTGTTCTCTCGGGTTGAGGTCAGGACTCTGTGCATGCCAGTCAAGTTCCTCCACCCCAAACTCGCACATCCATGTCTTTATGGGCCTTGCTTTGTGCACTGGTACGCAGTCATGTTGGAACAGGAAGGGGCCATTCCCAAACTGTTCCCACAAAGTTAAGAGCATGAATTGGTATGCTGATATCTTAAGATTTCCCATCACTGGAGCTAAGGGGCCAAGCCCAACCCCTGAAAAACAAACCCCACCCCATAATTCCCCCTCCACCAAATTATTCGGTCCAGTGCACAAAGCAAGATCCATAAAGACATGGATGAGCGAGTTTGGGGTGGAGGAACTTGAACGCTGTCCACAAGGTATAGGAGTGTGTCTATGTGAATGTTTTACCATTCTTCCAGAAGTGCATTTGTGAGGTCAGGCACTGATGTTGGACGAGAAGGCCTGGCTCGCAGTCTCCACTCTAATTCATCTCAAAGGTGTTCTATTGGGTTGAGATCAGGACTCTGTGCAGGCCAGTCAGTTCCTCCACCCCAAACTCGCTCATCCATGTCTTTGTGGATCTTGCTAATTGCATAAATACATGAATCCAAATGAAGAGAGTGAAAAGTCCATATGAAAGTCCATAAATGAAGAAGAGGAATAAATCCAATGGTGAAAAAAAACCTTGTGCTTTAACGGAGAACCACAAGTCCCAGCATGCAGATGAAACCAATACTCCTCTCATGGCAAATGGGAAGAAGCCACCAGTGGAACAAAAAAACAATTGGCTGCTTACCAGATAACAATGGCCACCCAAATCAATAGAGAAGCCAATTGTGCTTCGAAGGGGTTAAAAGCCACCAGGTGCAGATCATCACACACGGCTATTAGAGTACACTGGCAAGAAGGCACATAGGAGCCATATGAATGCGAAAGGAATAACAAAGGCACATAGCATAATACCATTTAAAATACAGTCCATTTATTATAAATAAGTGCACTCTCATGAAGTAGAAGACATTCAAGCATATCAGTAGCTCCAAAAACTAGTAAAATTCAAAGGCTGCAGTGTTCGTGTGGTAAAAATCCGGCTTGGGGGCGTGGTGACGTCACGTCTGGTCCCACCCAACGCGTTTCGTCACACGGTTGACGTCGTCAGGGGCATCTGGAAAAATAAAAGGAAAAAAAGTACCAGGGCTCCAGTCCTTCTACTATTTCCCTCCAGGGATTTATTACATATATTACTTTGTTTTTCTTTTCCTTTTATTTTTCCAGACTTCATTTTCTGCATCTACTCCTGAAGTGGAGATCAATCTACGAAACGCGTAGAGTTATAGTATGCCTAGACATCTTTGGAATGTTTTTCTGATTCTTTTTCTTCTTTTTTTTGCCAAGCTATTATACATATTATTCTGCAATTATCATGTTGACTATTGATTATATCACAGCTCAATGAACTGTTTTTTTTTTTATATACCTGATCATGTTTGATATTGTTATTCATATCAGCAATATGTAATAAATTGTTATTATATTTCATTATTTTTACTTACTGATTGTTTGTGTGATGAGTCTCATTGAAAGTCCCCCTGACCGATGTTAGTGCATATGTCGCGCGTAAGGAAGCCCATTTAGATGATTTGGCTGCCCTTTCTGCGTAGCGCGAAAACGCCCGTTGATGAAAAACACCTAGGTGTGATCGTAGCCTCAGGGACTTATTTTCTGCTTTTTATTTGTATAGAGCAGCCCATTAACCACTTTTGGACCACCCGCCGCAGAAAAACTGGGCAAACCGCCGTAGGTATATGTCGGTCGCACGCCTGCAACCCGGGGGCCCACTCAGCAGCGGGGACTCCGATGCATGGGGCCGCCTGACACCTGCGATCGCTCCCCGCTGAGAGAGAAGGATGGTTAGCTGTTGTAAACACAGCTGAACGTTCTCCTCTCTGGAATGATCACAGAGCGCCTGTGATCCTTCTATATAGGAACACAGGTCTCTATGGTCATCTCAGAAGCCACGCCCCCATACAGTTAGAATCACTCCCCTAGGCTCACATTTAGCCCTTTGATCATCCCTGGGTTAACCCTTTCCCTGCCCGTGTAATTATTACAGTAACAGTGCATATTTTTAGCACTGATTACTGTAGTAATGTCACTGGTCCCCCCAAAAATGTCAGTTAGGGGTCCGATCTGTCCGCCGCGGTGTCGCAGTCCCGCAAAAATCGCAGATTGCCGCCATTACTAGTAAAAAAAAAAACTATAAAAATTACATAAATCTTTCCGGTAGTTAGTAGATGTGATAACTTTTGTGCAAACCAATCAAAATATGAATACATTTTTACCAAAAATATGTAGCAGAAAACAAATTGGCCTAAAATGTTAAAAAATTTTGATTTTTAATTTTTTTTTTTTTTTGAGAATGTCATCTAGAAGAATGTGAAAAATATTGTTTTTTTTTTTTTTTTGTTTTTTTTAAATTGTCACTCTTTTTTTGTTTATAAAAATCGCACAGGTAATGAAATACCACCAAAAGAAAGCTCTATTTGTGGGGGAAAAAAAGGGACATCAATTTTATTTGGGTACAGCGTCACACGACCGAGCAATTGTCCTTTAAATTAACGCAGTGCTGAATTGCAAAATATGGCCTGGTCATTAAACAGGAAAATCTTTCGGTCCAGAAGTAGTTAATTAAATGCAAACAGTGTGAGCACCCACTTTTGATTAGCATCAGTCTCCTTTAGTCCCTGTACAGCAGAGCTCAGATTAGGGGGGAGGAAGCAGCACAAGAAGCCAATAAAATGTGCTGCAGTGCAAGAAGCAAGTGAAAGTGCAGCAGAGAAAGAGCAGGTCACCTTAACCACTTGCCGACCGCCGCACGACTATTTACTGCGGCGGTCAGCCCCTCACAGGCAAAGCGACGTAGGACTACATCGCTAGTCTGTGAGGCTCTAGGGAGCGAGCGCACGCTCACGGACCCCCCCCCCCGCGTGTGTGACAGGCGGACCCGATGTCCGCCGGGCACTCGCAATTGTCCGTTACAGCGGGAGAAAGGCAGGCAGCTAATGTAAACAAAGCCGCCTGTCATTCTCCCCGGTGTAAGAATGGAGATCATACGGTTCTGCTATGCAGGACCGATGATCTCTGTTCTTACACATCAAGCCACATCCAATCACAGTTAGAAGCACGCCCCTAGGGACACACTTAACCCCTCCCTCTCAAAAAAAAAGTTCACCCCTTCACTGCCAGTGTCATTTTTACAGTAACAGTGCATATGTATAGCACTGATTACTGTAGTAATGTCACTGGTAACCCCAAAAAGGTCAAAAATGTCAGTCAAGGGTTCGATCTGTCCGCTGCAATGTCACAGTCCCGCAAAAAAATCGCAGATCGCCGCCATTACACGTTAAAAAAAAAACAACAAAAATGACAAAAATCTTTCCCTTAGTTAGTTAACGCAATAACTTTTGCGCAAGCCAATCAAAATACGCTTTTTGCGATTTTTTTACCAAACATATGTAGCATAAAACAAATTGGCCTAAAATGTTACAAAATTTAGATTTTTACATTTTTTTTGGGGGGGGGGGGGAATTTCATATAAAAAAATTTGAAAAATATTGTTATTTTTGCAAAATTGACGCTCTTTTTTTTTTTTTTATAGCGCAGCGCATGATCAAAAAGTCGCACAGGTGATCAATTACCACCAAAAGAAAGCTCTGTTTGTGGGAAAAAAAGGACGTCAAATTAGTTTAGGTACAGCGTCGCACGACTGCGCAATTGTCCGTTAAAGTCACGCAGTGCCGAATCGCAAAATAGGCCCTGGTCAGGGATGGGGTAAAATCTTCCGGTCTTAAAGCGGTTAAAAATACGCTCATTGAGAATTTTTTGGTCAAAGACATGTAGCTAAATACATTTTGGCCTAAATATATGACAAAAATTGAATATATTGGATATTTTTTAACTGTCGAAGTAGAAAAATATTGTTATTTTTTCAAAATTGTCGCATTTTTAATTAATATCGCAAAAAATGAAAAGCGCAGAGGTGATCAAATACCACCAAAAGGAAGCTCTGTTTGTGGGAAAAAAAGGACGTAAATTTCATTTGGGTGCGGCCTTGCATGACCGCGCAATTGTCAGTTAAGTTCGCACAGTGCTAAATCGCAAAAAGTGGCCTGGACGTAAAGCAAAGTGGCAAAGTGGTTAAAAATCTCTTCTTCTCCGATCCTTCCTTTTCCTTAGCTGCCTATATCTCTGCGCTGGGAGCTCTGCGCCAAAAACCACCAGTAGCAGTCTGAAAGCTAATGTGCGGACGAAGACACTTTACATTCTGTCTACCACCGCTTTGCAGTAAAAGTCTTCTTTCCAGGAGCAGAGATAACCCTTCGCTACAATGCAGCAAATTACTTTGTAGCAAAGTTGTAAGTTAAAAAAAAAAAAGATACAAAAAAGAAAAAAATAGTGAGAAGCCTGTCTGGTCCTGAAGGAATTACACCCCCCCCCCCCCCCGCCAAGTCTGGACTAACGAAACGTAAGTTTGACGATGCCAAGTTTTTTCCGTGACTCAGGATTCACTGACATCTACGGTAAATAAGTCGCCTATCTTCGCACCGCACGCTGCGGATCCGCAGGTTCCTGCCTGCAGCAATGTCACCGAGCCCGCTTTGAATGCATAAACGGCTCGCCAGCAATCAGGGCTGTTTGCAGAGGCCGATTCCTGATGAATATGTTCTGCTGGCTTTTTTTAAAAACATGCAAGGCAATAAATTCAACCTTATTCCGTGTCCCCCGCATAATCGGCGTCAGGCTTATTAGACATGTGTCCTTACCGAATGCTTATTTAACGCCGGCGGTTTTCCCAAGCAAATTACGCTCAATTTTTATTACGTACACGCGGCACTAATGGGCATTGCGATGGCATGTGTGTGTGTGTATATTTATCACACTATGGGGTCCTGCTAATGGCCTGTGATGGCGCTGGTGGAGGAGCGTGCCTATAAATATTGGATGAGACCTGGATTAATGGCGGCGGAGGATAAAAACACCATAAAATGTTATATATCTCCAGATGTAAAGAAGAATTTTAGGCAAATGTTTAAAATAAAAAGAATATGCATAAAAGTCCAACAATCTTAATTTGTTTTCTTTGGAAAGCAGCCACAACCTGTGAAAAAAGCCTGTCCTCTGCCAGCATGCTGCACCCTTGCTCTATGTAGAAGCAGAGATCTCTCTGCAGCAGTGTAAATTTCATCAACAAAAACATTTTTGTCATAATTTTTGTCGGCCTTTTTACAGTGAGGAAAACTTTCAGCTGCTGCAGGGAGAGACACAGACACAGGTCATCATTCCTGTAATTGCTTCTCCGACACCGATCCCCCATCCCTGTTCTGCCTGCTTTTGACCCCCCCCCCCTTTCCTATGTGTCCCCCTTTCACTGTGCCGCCCCCCTTCCTGTGTGTCCCCCTTATACTGTGCCACCCCCTTCCTGTGTGTCCCCCTTTCACTGTGTGACCCCCCTTCCTGTGTATCCCACTTTCACTGTGCAGCCCCCCTTCCTGTGTGTCCCCCTTTCACTGTATGCCCCCCCTTCCTGTGTGTCCCCCTTTCACTGTGCAGCCTCCCCCTTCCTGTGTGCCCCCCTTACACTGTACCATCCCCTTTCTGTGTGTCCCCCTTTCACTGTGCCCCCCCCTCCTTCTTGTGTGTCCCCCTTACACTGTGCCCCCCTTCCTTTGTGTCCCCCTTTCACTGTGCCCCCTCTTCCTGTGTGTCCCCTTATCACTATGCCCCCCTTCCTGTGTGTCCCCCCTTCACTGTGCCGTCCCCCCCTTCCTGTGTGTCCCCCTTTCACTGTTCCCCCCCTTCCTGTGTGTCCCCCTTTCACTGTGCCGTCCCCCCTTCCTGTGTGTCCCCCTTTCACTGTGCTGCCCCCCTTCCTGTGTGTCCCCCTTTCACTGTGCCGCCCCCCCCTTCCTGTGTGTCCCCGTTTCACTGAGCGATCCCCCCTTACTGTGTGTCCCCCCTTACACTGTGCCCCCCCTTCCTGTGTGTCCCCCTTTTACTGTGCCGCTCCCCCTTCCTGTGTGTTCCCTTTTCACTGTGTGCCCCCCCTTCCTGTGTGTCCCCCTTTCACTGTGCGCCCCCACCCTTCCTGCAGTGCTGCAGGCTTCCCTGTCCTGTAAAAAAAAAAAAAAATTGTAAAAACAATAATAATAATAATATTAATTAAACATTGTAATAAGTAATTTAAAAAAATGTTAAATAAAATAATTGTAAAAAAATTTGGCATACAAAAAAAAAGTTATGCATTTTATTTTTTAAATGTAAAAAACAATTAAGAGGGGCTAATTCACACATGTTCTCTGTTATGTTTGTGTGTGCTAATAATGATTTTATTGTATTTTTAGTAAAAATATTGTCTTGATAAAATTAGGGTGGGGTGGGCCTTCAATTAGACTGTACGGAGCCCTGTAATTTCTAACGGCAGCCCTGTGCACACATTGCCAGCAGATGTGTTCCAGTGCAGCGGTGTTCTAGTGTGGCCAGCAGATGTGTTCCAGGATCACCATGTATAGTGTGTTGTGTGTGAGATGCAGTAAGGAGGTTGTGCACACCTTGTGGGCAGTGACACAACAAGGTGAGGGACATGGCGGCAGCAGGTGAGTGACTGCCATGATGGATCTGAAATGACAGGTTCTCTCTAAATGTAAGGACTCATTCTTGCTGGTAGTTAGAATCTTTGATATTTGTAAACAAAATGAAGATTTCCTATTTAGAATAATAAGCTGTCAGGTGAGTAAAACAGCGATATCAGAACCGATTCAATCATACAGTTTGTAGTGTACATAGATTTATAAACAATGGGATAGAGGAACATTCCTGAACTTTGTTTTATCTCATGGTTAGTGTGAAATTGTGTGAATGCATCAATGCAGTGCATGTTATCTCAGCTTGCAGAGCTTGGATTCATTGAATGAGTTTACAAAAAATGTAACTATTGCAGAATATACACTACAGCCTCATGCTACATAACTAAGCTCCATTTCATGCTAAATAAACGTAATTATTATTGTATCTTAAATAGAAAACTAGATATTTAGATAGAGTTTGACTCCAAAAGCATTTTATTAAAATAAATTTGCTAAAAAAAAAAAATCTGATTTAAATAAAAAAAGATTGTTTTGATTTTGTTAAACAATCATTGATTTTTATCCACCCTGCCATCTATTATGTGTGTGTGTGTATTGCAGTAAAGATGGTGTTCCAGCATCACCAGCAGATATGTTCCATAATCACCATGTATAATGTGTGTGAGGCATTGAGGGGGGTGTTCCAGTACCACTAACAGATGTGTTCCAGGATCACCATGTATAATGTGTGTGTTGCAGTGAGGAGGGTGTTCCAGCATCACCAACAGATGTGTTCCAGGATTACCATGTATAATGTAGGTGTGTGTGTGTGTGTTGCACTGAGGAGGGCGTTCCAGCATCACCAGCAGATATGTTCCAGGATCACCATGTGTAATGTGTGTGCGGCATTGAGGGGGGTGTTCCAGTACCACTAACAGATGTGTTTCAGGATCACCATGTATAATGTGTGTGTGTGTGTTGCAGGGAGGAGGCGGTTCCAGCATCACCAACAGATGTGTTCCAGGATTACCATGTATAATGTGTGTGTGTGGGTGCTGCACTGAGGAGGTTGTTCCAGCATCACCAGCAGATATGTTCCAGGATCACAATGTATAATGTGTGTAAGACATTGAGGGGGTGTTCCAGTATCACCAACAGATGTGTTCCAGGAACACAGTGTATAATGTGTTTGTGTGTGTTGCACTGAGGGGGATGTTTCAGCATCACCAGCAGATGTGTTCCAGGATCACTATGTATAATATGTGTGTTTGTGAACCATTGAGATGGGTGTTTCATCACTGCCAACAGATGCGTTCCAGGATCACCGTGTATAATGTGTGTGATGCAGTGAGGGGGGTGTTCCAGCATCACCAGCAGATGTGACCCAGCATCACCATTTACAATGTGTATGTGAGGCATTGAGGAGGGTGTTCCAGCATCCCCAGCAGATGTGTTTAAAGATCACCATGTATAATGTGTGTGTGTGTGTGTGTGTGGGGCATTGAGGAGAGTGTTCCAGCATCACCAGCAGATGTTCCAGGATCACCATGTATAATGTGTGTGTTTGTGAACCATTGAGGAGGGTGTTTCATCACCGCCAACAGATGCGTTCCAGGATCACCATGTATAATGTGTGTAATGCAGTGAGGGGGTGTTCCAGCATCACCAGCAGATGTGTCCCAGCACCACCATATACAATGTGTATGTGAGGCATTGAGGAGGGTGTTCCAGCATCCCCAGCAGATGTGTTTAAGGATCACCATGTATAATGTGTGTGTGTGTGGGGCATTGAGGAGAGTGTTCCATTATCACCAGCAGATGTGTTCCAGGATCACCATGTATAATGTGTGTGTGTGTTGTGTTTTGCTTTGAGTAGTGTGTTCCAGCATCGCCAGTAGATGTGTTCCAGGATCAACATAGTACAGATATAAAACTGGGGCAGCAATGTTTGTATGAAAAACGGAACTATACAGAACACAGTCTGTGCTCCCTAGATGTATATCAAGGATTTACACAATACATACTGGGATCTTCCTAATTGTTTTCCTTTGGGGATAGGGTGGGATTCGTTTTGCACCTTTGTTTTTATTTTCAAATTCTATCTATATCTCTGTTAGGAAAATTTCCCCTCACAGGAAGTAACAGTCATAGACCACAATAAAAACAGATTTTTTTAATCCCTTTCCACTCTACTTAAATAGTGTTTGCGTCCTTGTTGGATAGATTTCCCCAAGTTTTCAGGAACATTAGAACAATAAATTAGAGGAAATCTACCCATTATATACAAAGACTCAGCAGATGTTTTTAAGCCTTCTCTACTCTATCCAAAACAAAAACCAAAACTTTTGCTGGAGTTTCATATAAATTAAGAACCAAGTAAAGGGAAGAAGTAGGTATCACAATATCGAATTTCCTACCCTTTGGACTTGTGTAAATGAGTTTGCACCAAACATGCTTCTGTTGTCATAATACTATACAAGTAAATTGGAATGCAAAAGCCGATTGAAGCAGATGCAGCTTAGAGGTCAAATACAGGTCAGAAGGAGGTCAACTGTCAATCAGAAAAGAACTAGTAGCACCCCCCTAATGGCGAGATGTTAGGCTAGTCCGTGTGGCATGACCTACTATACAACGTTTTCAGCGGCGGTGGAGGGTCCAAAGCTCCAGTCCAGCTATACACTCCTTGCTCTGTGGGCAACATCAGGAAGCACCCTTTCATTTATTTATGAGAGACTTTTCAAATTCCAGTGCTTACAGGCCAGGTCCGCTTTGGGTCACGCCAAACATCCACACCCAAAATCTCTAGGGTTGCAGGTTACAAGGCGCATTGTTTTGCTGAGGAAATTCTCATTGCCGTCAAGTTGGCCAACCTGTCTTCATTTGGCCAGAGCCCATTTCCCAACTTAGTCTCTGTCTTTGCTCCTAGGTTTAGTCTTAGCCTCCTTTCTATCTTCCTTTAACTCCTCTTTACTGCATGGGAACTGTATAACTATATCCCGTAGTCAGTGGTGTATTTAGGTTTTGTGCTGCCCTAGGCCTGACTAAACTTGGGCACCCCTAATTTAAATATGACCCACCCCTTCCTGTAAAGGCCACACCCTTTCCTTTTATGACCCACCCTGTCATCTGTAAACCACAGACCACAACCACAGTCTATCAGTGCCCATCAGTGAAGCCTCATCAGTTCCCATAAGTTCAGCTACATCAGTGCCCATCAGTGCACCCTTATCAGTGCTCATAAGTGCAGCCTCATTACTGCCCATCAGTGCAGCCTCATTAGTGGCCATCAGTGCAGCCCCATCAGTGGCCACCAGTGCATCATATCAGTGCCCATCAGTGCTGCCTTATCAGTGCAGCCCTATCAGTGCAGCTTATCAGTCCTGCCTCATCAGTGGCCATCAGTGCAGTCTATTAGTGCCCATCAGAGCAGCATATCAGTGCTGCCCCATCAGCTTTTTTGCTGCCCCCCAGCAAAGTGGGGCCTAGGCCAAGATACACCACTGCCCGTAGTCAAACTTTATTCCATCTTCCATGATTGGCCAAGTCTAGGTTTCTTGACCAACAATGGGGCTTTCTTTAATTAGTAACGTCCAGCTATCCTGGTGGGGCTCACTCAAGAGAGCTGATGGCATTCCCCAAAATGGAAAAGCAGCATAATGGCAACTTTACATCTAAGCTGAGGTTCCTGCAAGGGATGGGATCAGACCAAACCTCCTCTCTCTATAGAACCACACATGACTCTCCCTCATTCTACATTACACTCCCCCACTGTGTACCCTCACTGCTCCCCAGCTACTCACTCATCATTCCTTCCTACCTAGATGGGGACCCTGGCCAACATTACCAGGCCTTACAAACTGCAGGTCACATGGCACCTGTCAATGAATTCTGAATGCACCTTAAAGCAAGCTCCATGGTCTTCATTTGTCTATTGACACTAGCCCAAAGCCTGTCCACACAGGCTCATTAAGGAGCATCCTACGAAGAGCTTCTTGCATTTCAAGTTAATAATGGAAATGGCTGCAGGCTAAAAACATGAAGTCTTTCTTTTTTAGTATAAAACAGCAACAAAAACATATAGAAAAAGATTTAATAGTCAACAGATGTGGTCACTTCTTAAAAGAATGTCTTATTTTCTTGACTAAGACCTCTTAGTTTTCCTCTGCTAGAAGGAGTCCATGGAGTCTTTCTGGAGTCAGCTGGAAGTTGATGTTAAGCTATCCGGTCACTTAGGCAGTTCCCTTGTCTATTTCTCCTCTCTGTGTAATAATGTTGGCTTTTAATATTTGATTTAATTTGAAATGTTGTGTTCAATGTGTTCAGGGTGCACTTATTTCCTTGTATTATACAGGCCTATTTGTGCGTAAAATATCATCCGCTGGCTGTGCCACGCTCACTTACAGCTCTCCTTACATAACCCGGAAATGTCAGACTTAAAAACATCCCTTTAAAGAAGAAATAAATAAGAAATATACAATTACATATATTTTTGTAAAGTATCTATTTTACACCCTATTCACTATACTGTAGCCAATGCTGATAAGGAAACCTGTCATGTCATGCCTGTCTGCAATGTCAGCTGCTACCACTGGAACACAATAACGGCTGTTGGTCATGTCATTGTTTTTCAGCACAATTGTCACAAATTTTTTGCAATTTTTCACTTCTTCACTTTATACAGTATGGTGATTTTTTCCTTGATAAAAGCTATTGTATAAATGCCGAAACGCGTCGGAAACCCCAGTTTCTACAACCGGGGAATCACCACTCCAAGTCATAAGTACAATAATTCACAACGCAGATTGTATTATTTATTTATGTATAGTACTCATATGATTATGCATTATACTTGCATTCATTTCTTGCTCTTTGTTTGATGTATTTTATCAATAAACCTACATTTTATTTATAAACATTGCCTACAAAATCCCACTTTTCTTTTTGGCTTGAGGAACCAAACCCCTTCTTTTGCATCTACACCAGGGATGATGGCAACCTAACCCATTTTTATTACATTAAATCTCTAAACTTTACCTCGGCTGTTGGTCATTTGGCTTCGATCATCAGGTGGCGTTAAGGCAGAGTCAGCTTGCAGGCAGGTGCAGTTAGCCATTTTCCCACTAGGTGGCTCTGCAGCAAAATAGAATCTGCCCTCATAGAGGTAGAGCCCTCCTACAGTGATGTCAGGGGTGAGGTAGCTTCTACAGTATCTCACAAAAGTGAGTACACCCCTCACATTTTTGGAAATATTTTATTCTATCTTTTTATGTGACAACACTGAAGAAATTACACTTTGCTACAATGTAAAGTAGTGAGTGTACAGCTTGTATAACAGTGTAAATTTGCTGCCCCCTCAAAATAACTCAACACACAGCCATTCATTTCTAAACCGCTGGCAACAAAAGTGAGTACACCCCTAAGTGACAATGTCCAAATTGGGCCCAAAATGTCAATATTTTGTGTGGCCGCCATTATTTTCCAGCACTGCCTTAACTCTCTAGGGCATGGAGTTCACCAGAGCTTCACAGGTTGCCACTGGAGTCCTCTTCCACTCCTCTATGAGAACATCACGGAGCTGATGGATGTTAGAGACCTTGCACTCCTCCACCTTCCATTTGAGGATGCCCCATAGATGCTCAATAGGGTTTAGGTCTGGAGACATGCTTGGCCGGTCCATCACCTTTACCCTCAGCTTCTTTAGCAAGGCAGTGGTCATCTTGGAGATGTGTTTGGGGTCATTATCATGTTGGAATACTGCCGAGCGGCCCAGTCTCCAAAGGGAGGGGATCATGCTCTGCCTCAGTATATCACAGTATATGTTGGCATTCATGGTTCCCTCAATGAACTGTAGCTCCCAAGTTCCGGCAGCACTCATGCAGCCCCAGACTATGACACTCCCACCACCATGCTTGACTGTAGGCAAGACAAACTTCTCTTTGTACTCCTCACCTGGTTACCACCACACACGCTTGACACCATCTGAACCAAATACGTTTATCTTGGTCTCATCAGACCACAGGACATGGTTCCAGTAATCCATGTCCTTAGTCTGCTTGTCTTCAGCAAACTGTTTGCGGGCTTTCTTGTGTATCATCTTTAGAAGAGGCTTCCTTCTGGAACGACAGCCATGCAGACCAGTTTCATGCAGCGTGCGGCGTATGGTCTGAGCGATGACAGGCTGACCCACATCCCCCCGCCCCCACCCCTTCAACCTCTGCAGCAATGCTGGAGCACGTGCACACAACTTCTTTGGTTGACCATGGTGAGGCCTGTTCTGAGTGCAACCTGTCCTGTTAAACTACTTTATGGTCTTGGGCACTGTGCTGCAGCTCAGTTTCAGGGTCTTGGCAATCTTCTTATAGCTTAGGCCATCTTTATGTAGAGCAACAATTTTTTCAGATCCTCAGAGAGTTCTTTGACATAAGGTGCCATGTTGAACTTCCAGTGACCAGTATGAGAGAGTGAGAGCGATAACACCAAATTTAACACACCTGTTCCCCATTCACACCTGAGACCTTGTAACACTAATGAGTCACATGACACCAGGGAGTGAAAATGGTTAATTGGGCCCAATTTGGACATTTCCACTTAGGGGTGTACTCACTTTTGTTGCCAGCGGTTTAGACATTAATGGCTGTGTGTTGAGTTATTTTGAGGGGACAGCAAATTTACACTGTTATACAAGCTGTACACTCACTACTTTACATTGTAGCAAAGTGTCATTTCTTCAGTGTTACATGAAAAGATATAATAAAATATTTACAAAAATGTGAGGGGTGTACTCACTTTTGTGAGCTACTGTATATTTAAGTCAGGTAGGGAGGGGCACAGACACACTTGGGGCATGGGAGCTAAACAGGCCACATGTATGGGAATGTAACTAGCACATGTAGGCCCTGCACAGGGCAGGAGGCCAGGAGGAGTGTACCTATACTCAGGAGGAGCTGGCTGTAGTCTATCTACCCTGTCATATCTGTCCCTTATGGAGGTGGGGGTTAGGGTAGATTGCAAAAGGCCCTTAAGGCCAGGCCGGGGATCCCTTTGTGAGGCCGCTTCCCCCCCAGAAAATATGTACCTATCGAGGAGGTGACTGCACAGTTTTGTGAGTACTAATGACCCCGGGTAGAGGAGAGGTGCTGCATATGCTTTCACTCGTGACTACTGTGGACTGTCCACCAAGTGTAATGTCAAGTGACTCCATAAAATATATTCTCGTGATGTGAATGTTTTGCCAGTCCTTGAATACAACCAGTAAATTGCAGCAAAACTACATTTGGGATATAAAGGTCTAGGTTCGGGAATGTCCTATGGAGGCCTACAGCAAGGAGCAGGGCACAAGATTGCGGAGAGTTTGGCCCCAGCAGTAGGGATGGTGTTCTAGCAGGGCTGGAGTAGGGGTAGGGACTTGTGCTCCTAGTATTGGTGCCAGTTTAGGCAGTAATAAAGCCTAGTATTGGTGCCAGTTTACGCAGTAATAAAGCCTAGTATTGGTGCCAGTTTAGGCAGTAATAAAGCCTAGTATTGGTGCCAGTTTAGGCAGTAATAAAGCCTAGTATTGGTGCCAGGTTACGCAGTAATAACCCCTAGTATTGGTGCCAGTCTAACCATAAAGTGTTTAATATGTATCTCTATTCATTATTTGTGCAGAAACATAATATTTAAATCACAATAAATAATACTTTTAGAAAATTAAAGTGCAATCAGTGCAAAAAATGTGCACGAACAAGAAGTCCTTTAAAGTGCTGGTTATCTTATTCTTCCAGTGCCAGTATGTTCCAACAAGTGCTGTTGTGCTCCCCTCCTTATGTGCCCTTATTCACCGACTAGTGATGGGTTAAACGCCGGTGTTTCAAAAATAATCCTCCAGTGGCAAAAAATATTTTTTTCTTCCTTTTGTGACTCCGGCAGTTAGGTCAAAGAACCTCATATGAGTGTAGGGAGATAGAATCAGGAAAAATCCATAGTGCAATTCCCTTTTTATTGTTAAAAAACCATACAAAAGCCAATTGCGCATTTACAAAACTCTCCTCTTCTTGCATGTGAGCATATACTGATGCCGTTCTGGAATTCAAAAGTCGCGGCTTGCGTTCCAAAGTGCAGACGTGACATAACCAGAAGTATCCACCCCCTTAATGCATTTCGCTCCACCCAGGAAGCGTCCTCAGAAGCTGGGGGATTCTGGTATCTGATTCTATATTTATATAGTTAGTACCTCTTACTACACTCATCACTACTTTCTCCTTTACCTATTACACCCATATTTACTCCTTCCTGTTTGCTCAATTATTTCCCTCCCATCTGCAGTCACTTCCTCCCCACACTGTGTGACTACATTGTATGGATTTTCTTTTGTGTCACTATTAGTTATTTCTATGACTCTACCTTCCTATCTTTTTCCCACTTGGTTTGTATGTAAACTGTTAATTAAAAAAATATTGTATATATATATATATATATATATATATATATATATATATATTTCCTGACAGACTCCATGGCAGCACACGTATGGGTAGGCTCCGCCTCCTCTCCTACCCTATAGGACCCCACTCCCATAAAATTTTGCTCCATACCAGGAGCCGTGTTCCTTTTTTGTCCTCCTCCTGCAAGAAAGAAGTCTTACCTTATAGGATACTTATCGGTTTCAGACGACCTGGTGGCGTGTGACCATTCCTTTTTGAAGAGTGCCTCTTTGTGATAGTCCAGCAATCTCTGTATTTACTGGGTGGACGCGGGCAATGTTACATGATGCTGAAGATGCCGTAAATCCTGCCTGAGAGGTGGGCTGCATCGCTGGCCAAACGTCCTTGCTACTAGCGGGAGGCCCTGATGCCCTAATGCACATGCGGATTCCATTCCAGGCCTGAGACTGCTGCCTTTTGGGTGGTAATGTATAAACTTTCACTGTGTTATTTCCTGTCTATGGCGGCTGGAGCGCTCCTGCTTTCCAGACCGCCGCTTTGGCTCCTCCCCCCACTTCTCTGGGCCTCTGATTGGTCGTCCAGGTCGAGGCTTGGCACTTGCGGCGTTCGCGCATGCGCCGCTTTCCGGTCCCCTATGACGCAATTGCGTCGGGGGCGGGGTTTCGCGGCTCTCTGGAAATTTCAACAGCTGTTAAAGCTGTTGTCCTCGGGATGTCTGCGGGCTTTGCGGTGGCTTCCCCAGGCTGTGTCCCTGCTCATAGGTGGTAAGTCCTGCAATGGTTTCTCTCCTGAGGAAGCTGATACAACCGCGAAACATGTTGAGATGATATGGATATGCTCTTTGAGATACACCATGAGCATTAGTCCTTTGGCATCACTGGATAGCAATCTTTTTTTTCCCCACGAAAGTGGAGTTTTCCGGATGATGAAGTCTTCTTCCTCTTCTACCTCTCTCTAAACTGCCTCCTGCAAACTACTGTTTCTTTGTCTTCCAACACATGGTTGTTCAAATCCATTCCCTTTCCCCCACTTCCTGTACATCATTTCCTGCCCTGAGCTCATGAACCAGTCCAACAAGTTAATTTGCATATCAATAGGGGAGGGGAGGTCTAGCTTCCAAAAAACAACACATGGTCTTAATAATTTTTATCCATATTTATGCCATAAAAATCACAAAAATAGTCACAGCAGCATAAAGTGTCAAATGGGCTTCCCTTGCACCTCTGAATCAAACACCCCTGGAAAGGAAGACAGGGGATGAGAGGGCACAGAGTGGCACAAGTTTCAAATGTCCAGTCCAGAGGTGCTGACTTCTAAGTAAAAGTAAAAAGTAAAACATTCTGGTTGTCTCTTGACTGTGAGGTGCTCACTCAGAACAATAAGGATGTCACATACCTGGTCTGAGGCTGACTTGACAAGTGGGCTTCCCTTGCGGTTATGTACCAAGCACCCCTGAAGGTGAGAACAGGGAGTGCTAGATTCAAAGAAGCATGGGTGCAGTTTAGGTAGATCTGCTGGAAGGGGCTTGCAGCACAGCAGAACTGGATAGTGGTCAGCTGGTCTATCAGGGCAGATGGCAGGACCTCCGTAGCCCCAGGTGTGTAGTGGAACCAGGGCAGCGACCACAGGCAAGGTGGCACCCGAGAAAGAAGCAGGAACAGGTTGGCAGGACGGGAGTGAAGAGTAGTCAGGATGGAAGCTGAAGTCATACACAGGAAGGCAAGCTAGGAAGTAAGCAGAAAGGTAGTCAGGAGCAAGCAAGGGTCATGCATGGTAGAGAAAGAGAAGCAGAGTCCTTAGATCCATGGTCCTTAAAACCAGGGATCAGGCAGCAGAGTGTAACGATTTGGCGTTTGTTTTAGAGAACTGGATTTGCAGCTGCAGAATTTCCACTCAATAGTCCTGTAGAGATGTGATGAATCACCATATCCAACTCTCCAGACTCATCATTGTGGCCCAGCCTGCTTCAGCATGCACATATACAGACACTCAGATAAGATGTTCCTGGAGTGATAGTTTGTATGCGATAGTATAGAGGTGATGTGCTGAAAGGACAGGCGTGAGTAGTGATAGCAATGATAGGCACTCAAGTAGTAATGTTCAGGAGTGTTTGCAGATGGTGATAGATAGTATGCAGGTAGGTTAGCAATCATGTACAAGTAACAGGTGGTAGGGGACAGCAGATGAATGTACAGGAGATGCTAACTTAGTGCAAGGGTATAGATGGTAGTAGACTCAAGAGCTAGCAATCTATGTAACAGTGCAGATGATAGAAATAGTAATGCATAGATAGCAACAGTCTTTAGTATGCAAGAGTAGATAGTGTAAGTTGATAGGAAGGAATCCCCTGCGGGGTACTTATCACTAGTTGGTTTAGAGAGGTGAGGGGTCCAGTAATGAGATAAGGATCCAGTAGCGAGATACAGGATCAGTAGCGAGATATAGGATCAAGTAGCGAGATACAGGATAAGTAGCGAGATACAGGATCAAGTAGCGAGATACGGGATCAAGTAGCGAGACTAGGATATAGTTGGTAGTAGACTCAAGAGCTAGCAATCTATGTAACAGAGCAGATGATAGAAATAGTAATGCATAGATAGCAACAGTCTTTAGTATGCAAGAGTAGATAGTGTAAGTTGATAGGAAGGAATCCCCTGCGGGGTACTTATCACTAGTTGGTTTAGAGAGGTGAGGGGTCCGGTAGTGAGCTAAGGATCAGGTAGCGAGATACAGGATCAGTAGCGAGATACAGGATCAAGTAGCGAGATACAGGATCAAGTAGCAAGACTCCGGTCTATCCAGATATTGGGGAAATAGCTGGAGGCTTCGGCAGCGTCAGACAAGGCTGTATAACAGGCCGTTTGCACGACCGCCTTGTGAGTGAAAGCCGGCGATTGAAATAGCCGCTCAGAGCCGCGCCTAGTGATGACGTCATGAGAGTTAAAGGGACAGGTAGCTATATGCGTTCCACCTACCTGAATGGTGGAACGCAATGCGGAAATAAGAAGCTGGAAGGGTACCGAAGGTACCAGGATCTTACAGTACCCCCCCCCCCCCGTAAGGCTGGCTCCGGAAGGCCTATAGCACTGGTCTCTCCGGGTATTTGGAGTGGAACCTTCGTATAAGCCTGGGAGCGTGAACGTCAGAAGTAGGCATAGCTTTCAATGCTTCTTCAAATAACCTCAGATCCTCCCTACGTACCACCGTGCCATTAGAAGCGCGTGTGCAGTCAGGTGCAAGAACCTCAATATTTTGATTGGAAGCTATAAGGGTGCTTGCCAAAACAGGAATTTCTTTAGGTAGTGGTACAGGAGGTTTTTTAGAACGTGGTACAGGGTTCACTGGAGTTGAAGGAAGGGCTTCTACAGGAGTATCTATTCCAACATCTGCCAAATTCTGGGTGTCCTTTTCTGATATAGAACGGGGACAGGGCTGGCAACAGCCTTGGCAATTTCCAGGCTGTTTTTCAGGGAAGACAGCATGGATTTGCTTGGCCTCCACTGGGAGAGCCTTAGGCCTAGATGGTCGGGTTGGGCAAGATGTAATGAAATGTCCCCCCTCTCCACAATAAAAACAAAGGCCACAGATTCTCCTTTGATCTTTTTTTTGTAAAGACAGCCTAGTATGCACGGTACCAATCTCCATAGGCTCCTCATCAACTTCTGGAGGACCAGGGTCTAAAGAAGGTGTGTCAGAGTGACAAGGCTGACTGTTTAAGGCAGGCTTGTACCATGACCAGGCAGAATCACCATATTCATTTGGTTTTCTTTTTTCCCTAGGTACCCGGGGTCTGCGGGAACCTGGAGCAGGTTTAGGAGTAGGTTTTTGGGAGGGGAGACACTGAGAGTGCATGGCAATTGTAAATGACTCCCAATTGTCTAGGATAGGACTTTTCTCTTGCAGTTTCTGGTATGCCCATGTTTTCATCTTTCCGGAAAGCAAATTAATGGCAGCATGAACTTTAATAAAGTCATTATGATAGGTCCTGGGCTTAAGGACAAATAGGAGCTCACAATCCATCCGGAAAAAAAAAAATGAGGAACGGGAACCATCAAACCTGTCTGGTAACAGGACAAGGGGTTCTGGGGGTTGAGCAGCAGTAGGCTGTGACACAGAAGCTAATTGCTTTTTTAAGGTATGGTTTTCGTTTAGTATTTCAGTAAGAGTCTGAACTAACCCATCTACCTTTTGTGTTAGGTGCATCACATGAGTGGCTAATTCTGCTGAATCCATTTTTTTTCAGGGTCGTGCAATCTGTAACGCTCTGGCGTTTGTTTTAGTGAACTGGATTTGCAGCTGCAGAATTTCCACTCAGTAGTCCTGTAGAGATGTGTTGAATCACCATATCCAACTCTCCAGACTCATCATAGTGGCCCAGCCTGCTTCAGCATGCACATATACAGACACTCAGATAAGATGTTCCTGGAGTGATAGTTTGTATGCGATAGTATAGAGGTGATGTGCTGAAAGGACAGGCATTAGTAGTGATAGCAATGATAGGCACTCAAGTATTAATGTTCAGGAGTGTTAGCAGATGGTGATAGATAGTATGCAGGTAGGTTAGCAATCATGTACAAGTAACAGGTGGTAGGGGACAGCAGATGAATGTACAGGAGATGCTAACTTAGTGCAAGGGTATAGATGGTAGTAGACTCAAGAGCTAGCAATCTATGTAACAGTGCAGATGATAGAAATAGTAATGCATAGATAGCAACAGTCTTTAGTATGCAAGAGTAGATAGTGTAAGTTGATAGGAAGGAATCCCCTGCGGGGTACTTATCACTAGTTGGTTTAGAGAGGTGAGGGGTCCAGTAATGAGATAAGGATCCGGTAGCGAGATACAGGATCAGTAGCGAGATATAGGATCAAGTAGCGAGATACAGGATCAGTAGCGAGATACAGGATCAAGTAGCGAGATACGGGATCAAGTAGCGAGACTAGGATATAGTTGGTAGTAGACTCAAGAGCTAGCAATCTATGTAACAGTGCAGATGATAGAAATAGTAATGCATAGATAGCAACAGTCTTTAGTATGCAAGAGTAGATAGTGTAAGTTGATAGGAAGGAATCCCCTGCGGGGTACTTATCACTAGTTGGTTTAGAGAGGTGAGGGGTCCGGTAGTGAGCTAAGGATCAGGTAGCGAGATACAGGATCAATAGCGAGATACAGGATCAAGTAGCGAGATACAGGATCAAGTAGCGAGACTCCGGTCTATCCAGATATTGGGGAAATAGCTGGAGGCTTCGGCAGCGTCAGACAAGGCTGTATAACAGGCGGTTTGCACGACCGCCTTGTGAGTGAAAGCCGGCGATTGAAATAGCCGCTCAGAGCCACGCCTAGTGATGACGTCATGAGAGTTAAAGGGACAGGTAGCTATATGCGTTCCACCTACCTGAATGGTGGAACGCAATGCGGAAATAAGAGGCTGGAAGGGTACCGAAGGTACCAGGATCTTACACAGAGAAGTCTAAAGACAAGTCGGGTTGGAAACAGGTAATCCAAAGAATACAACAAACAATGTAGCAACGAGTACTAGTAGCTGAAGATCGTCCAACAAGGTCTAAGTGCAGCAACTGACCTTATATAGGGTGTTTGGTGCCAGTTTTGGTAGTAAGTGTGTGCATTTCTACGCAAACGAGCAAGGCCATGTAAAATATTGGCAACTATGCTAGGTCTTTTTCTCATTACCTGCAAGTTTTTATTCTTCTGTCTCCTTATTTAGCACATGCTCAATTTTACTCTGAATAGCACCCTGACAGGTACTCACCACAGAGGATCTGGCAGGAACACAGGACCACGTAGCAGACTGGAAGCATAGTCTGGGGCAAAGTTTGGCAACCATGAAGACAGACAGTAAGTAAAGGTTACATGCTGGAATCAGCAGAGGCAACCATTCATTAGGAACTATCCAGGTCAGCAACACATGTATAAGGGCAAACGTGCCTGCAAACGTGCCTGAATAGCTGTTTTTCTATGCCGAGATCACCATTGAGATATTTATAAATTGCTATCATGTCCCCTCTCAGGCGTCTCTTCTCCAGGGAGAATAAATCAAGCAATTGCAGAAGCTCTTCATAATTAAGGTCCTCCAATCCCCTAATTAGTTTAGTGGCATGCAGAGCCCTCCCTGTGGGCACGCCAGGAAGGAAAGCACACACCGCGCACAATGATTGGCCATCCATTCAAGCTGTATCTCGTCCACACCGCACTCCCGCATTGAACTACATATCCCACAAGACTCTGGGGCCAGAGGTGATGTGTCCGGGGTGGGCATGGACAAGAGGAAGCCGCTCCCACATGGCTCTGGTGCCAGGGGTGACATGTCCGGGGTGGTCGTGGATGAGAGGAAACGGCTCCCACACGGCTCTGGGGCCAGGGGTGACTTGTGAGTGGGAATGAACTGCCCAGTTGGAAGTCACACCGACACTGGAACCAGGTGATATTTTTAATGTGGACATGTTGTGAAAATATTCATTGTCCATCGTGGTGTCCCACTTCTTAGAGGAATATTCCAGTTCCACCCTGCAGAGGCTCAAGCTGCTGGACGCCTATTTACTGTACATCCTGCTGACCAGAGCCATGCAATTCCTGTACTGCCTGCTAGTGGGCACTTTACCCTTCAACTCCTTCCCATATGGCTTCACCTCCTGTGTGGGCTCTTTCATCCTGGCCTTGTGTCTAAGGATCCAGATTATCTGCCAAAATAAAGGAGATTTCCTGGGAATCTCTCCAGAAAGAGCCTTTGCAGATTTTCTCTTCGCCAATACAATTCTTTGTTGGATGAAATTTGTGCCCCCCTTTTTGTTTGTCAGTTTCCTGGGATTTTAATGTTTTTGGTTGAAGGAGGTTTACATGTTGCCTAGTATAACCACTTGCCGACCGCCGCACGACTATTTACGGCGGCGGTCAGCCCCTCACAGGCAAAGTGACGTAGGGCTACGTCATTAGCTTGTGAGGGTCTAGGGAGCGAGCGCGCGCCGCCGGAGGCGCGCTCCCGCTCCCGCGTGGTCACGGACCCCCCCGCGCGTGTGACCGGCGGACCCGATGTCCGCCGGCCACTCTGCGATCGGCGGGGGAGAGGGAGAAAGTCAGGCAGCTTGTGTAAACAAGCTGCCTGTCATTCTCCCCTCTGTATGAGAGATGATCATATGGATCTACTATGTAGATCCGTTGATCACTCTGCATACAGCTGAAGCCACAGCCAATCACAGTTAGAATCATGCCCCTAGGGACACACACAGCCCCTCCCTCTCAAATAAAGTTAACCCCTTCACTACCAGTGTATTTTTACAGTAACAGTGCATATATATAGCACTGATTACTGTAGAAATGTCACTGGTAACCCCAAAAGTGTCAAAAATGTCAGTCAAGGGTCCAATCTGTCCGCCGCAATGTCGCAGTACCGCAAAAAAAATCGCAGATCGCCGCCATTACGCGTTAAAAAAAAAAAAAAAAAAAAATGACAAAAATCTTTCCCTTAGTTAGTAAACGCAATAACTTTTGCGCAAACCAATCAAAATACGCTTTTTGCTATTTTTTTTACCAAACATAGGTAGCATAAAACAAATTGGCCGAAAATGTTAAAAAATTTTGATTTTTACATTTTTTTTGGGGGGAATTTCATATAAAAAAAAGGGAAAAATATTGCTATTTTTGCAAAATTTACGCTCTTTTTTTGTTTATAGCGCGTGATCAAAAAATCGCACAGGTGATCAAATACCGCCAAAAGAAAGCTCTGTTTGTGGGAAAAAAAGGACGCCAAATTTGTTTAGGTACAGCGTCTCACGACCGCGCAATTGTCCGTTAAAGTCACGCAGTGCCGAATCGCAAAATACTCCCTGGTCGTTTAGCAGCCAAATCCTCCGGGGCTTAAGTGGTTAAAGAAGAGTCATTATACGTTTTCTGGGACTGTGACCATGCACTACATTTTTGTTTAATTTGGAGGTGGACACTGAGCCTTGTATGGTCTGAGATTAGAGACTTTTATGGCAAAAGATGTTACTTAGTTTTGACAACTGTATGAGTTGTTTTTTCTAAACTAACACCTCAGTATTCAAGTTTAATGCCAAAGAAAAACAGAGGCGCCTCTAAGTGTAGACTTATAGACACATTTATTTAGTAAAAATATGCACTCACATCCGTAAGTAAACAGGTGCTCATGAGAAGACCCATTCTGGAGGTTCCGAGATGGAGGTCCTAATATGGTGGACTTTCCTTCCCATCCCACTAAATTACTATATTGGGCTTTGGCTTAATTGTGTGGCTCATGTGCCTGTTACACGTCTGTTTTTTCAAGTTTAATGCAATGTTGGCACTTTGAAATAAATAAGTGGGTTTTGTGTTGCAGTTTGGGCACTCGGGCTCCAAAAGGTTCGCCATCGCTGACCTAGGCCTTTGTCAGCATGTTGGAGCATGGACATGCCTGCATCATCTTATTGCCACCCTTACACACAGATACCTTTTTAAAATTCTTCTTTAATTTATTAATGTTTGCCTCCCACACTTTTCTTTTGGTTCACCACTATGACTGAGGGTTTTGTTGACCAAAAGGAAGATGAGGGAAGCAGGAAAAAATGAGCCAACTCTTGACATTTTGCAGGTGAGAACACCTCCGGGATTTGGAACTCTCAATAAGACTGTGGAATGTAGACACACCCACCTCTGGGTGCCAGTATTTCATTCCACGGTCCAGTTTAGTATGGTTTTTGTGCTCACATGTGTAAAATTTATTTTTCTTTTTTAGCTGGTGTTGGGATTCCAGCAGCACCATTCGGTAAATCACACCTACAACCAGTGCTGTATTTTGGCCTAGGCCAACAAGGCCCAGGCCTAGGGCGGCACTTTGCAGGGGGGCAGCAAAAAAGCCGCCCCCCCCACCTGAGACTCTATTAGCCACTGGTTGCTAGAGCCACCTCCCTCATTCCCCCCTCTCTCTCATCCCCCCTCTCTCTCGCTCTCTCATACCCCTCTATCTCTCACCCCCCTCTCTCTCTCTCTCTTACCCCTCCTCTCTCTCCCACCCCCACTCTCTCACCTCTCCTCTCTCATCCCCCCTCTCGCTCTCTCTCTTTTATCCCCCCTCCCTCACCCCTCCCCTCTCTCTCACCCCCCCTCTCTCTCACCCCCTCCTCTCTCTCTCACCCCCTCTCTCTCACCCCTCCTCTCTCATCCCCCTCTCGCTCTCTCTCTTTTATCCCCCTCTCTCTCTCCCCACACCCTCTCTCACCCCCCCTCTCTCTCTCCTTCACCCACCCCCCCTCTCATGAGATCTCAGGGGTTAATGCTGGGACTTGTAGTCCTTCAATTTTGGAGGGAGCCACATCAGTTCAAAAAGAAGGAGTGGGGCAAATTTAAATAGGAGGGGGAGGGGGGCGCCCAATTTTAGCCTTGCCTAGGGCAGCACAAAACCAAAATACACCACTGCCTACAACTCCACTCGGTGACTCTGCAACCTCCTCCCTCTCTTTGCCGGCAAGAACATGATTAACCACTTTACCGCTAAGTACTGTAATAGTACTGCGGCAAAGTGGCTCGTTCCCGTCTGACGACGTAGACCTACGTCGTCAGACTCCTCCCCTGTAGGCGGCGCTCGCGCGCCGCCGGAGGAGCGCTCCCGCTGTTTTCATTCACAGCGGGAGTTGGGCCAGGGGAGGAGCAGCGGCGATCGCCGCTGCTCTGCCCCGATCGTCGGGGATCTAGTGTGGAGATCCGCCCGCCTGTGTAAACACAAGCGGGCGGATCTCCTCAGTGACAGGGAGTGACAGATCGGACTGTTCAGCATAGCTGGACATCCGATCTGTCCCTGTCTCACACAGTCACCTCCCCCCCCCACACGTCAGTAAGCACCAGGCATACATTAACCCCTCCCTCTCCAATAAAATTAACCCCTTCCATGCCAGTGTAATTTTTACAGTAACAGTGCATATTTATAGCACTGATTACTGTAGTAATGTCACTGGTACCCCCAAAAGTGTCAAAAATGTCAGTCAAGGGTCCGATCTGTCCGCCGCAATGTCGCAGTCCCGCAAAAAAAATCGCAGATCGCCGCCATTACGCGTTAAAAAAAAAACACCAAAAATGACAAAAATCTTTCCCTTTGTTAGTAAACGCACTAACTTTTGCGCAAACCAATTAAAATACGCTTATTGCGATTTTTTTTACCAAACATAGGTAGCAGAAAACAAATTGGCTAAAAATTTAAAAAAAAAATTGTTTTTTACATCTTTTTTGGGGGGAATTTCATATAAAAAAATGTGAAAAATATTGTTATTTTCTCAAAATAAACGCTATTTTTTTGTTTATAGCGCAAAAAGTAAAAATCGCACAGGTGATCAAATACCACCAAAAGAAAGCTCTGTTTGTGGGAAAAAAAGGACGTCAATTTCGTTTGGGTACGGCGTCGCACGACCGCGCAATTGTCAGTTAAATTCGCACAGCACCGAATCGCAAAAAGTGGCCCAGACGTAAGACAGCAAAATGCTCTAGTGGTAAAGTGGTTAACGCTAACAGTCCTCTTTTCCAGTGGGTGTCACCGAGCGTTTGTTGATATTTAGAGGTTGAACTATTTAATGAGTCGCAGAAAGGCACTATGTCAGAGTCATAATATACGAGATCATTAAAATGAGGACCTGCGACGAACTGCAAGCTGTGCTTTCAAGCAGAAAATGTGCGCTGAGCCAAAAACAGGATGCCAACTGGGAATAGTTGGGACCCCAAAAAGAGCCGATAATGGCCATCTGTATATCCCCAGGGCACTGTCAGTGGTTAAGGACAGGAAGGTTTTACCCCCTTAACCTCCCTGGCGGTATGATTCTTTCGGATTTTAGGTGCTGAAAGCGGTACAATTATTTTGCATGTAATTCTTGTGAATGAGCAGCCCAAACCAACTGTATACATTTACTATATATATTATATATATATATATATATATATATATATATATATATACACACACACACACATATATGTATATATATATATATATATATATAAATATATACATAAAAAGTACAGTAAAACTGCAGGAAAAGGCACTGGGGGGCAAACTAATGTGATTTTCTTTATTTTGAATGGTATCAGTGTGTTTGGTGTGTTTTACATTTGAATTTGCCGCCGGTTCCACCCCCCTGCGAACGTCATGTCGCAGGAGACGGAAGTCGGGGCACGGAGGCGATCGGGAGGAAAAACAGCCACTAGACACCGCCGGGACACTGGAGGTCCTTGGGTGTTGACGGACACAAGTCTGTTTACATCCAACTGCCCATAGAGGAGAATGGAGGGTTCAATTGGGTCCAGCTGAAAAACGCACAGCTGGACCCGATCGGACCTCTCGTGTGAAAGGGGCCGGAGGGGAGGTTGAAACCTTAGTGAGATTATTTTTCTGTTTAACTACTTAACGACCGCCCGCCGCAGTTTTACTGCGGCAGGCAGCCCCTCCTGCGCGAACCGACGTATCCGTACGCCGGTCATGGGCCTGCACCTGAGGGACGAGCGCGCGCCGCCGACGGCACGCTCCCGCCCCCACTCGGCAGCGGGGACTCCGATGCACGGGGCAGGTTTCTCCGATTGCTGCCTGACACCCGCGATCGCGACTCCCTGCTGGAATGAACACAGAGTGCCTGTGATCCTTCTATATAGGATCACAGGTCTCTATGGTCATTCCATAAGCCCCGCCCCATACAGTTAGAAACATGCCCCTAGGTACACATTTAACCCCTTGATCACCCACTGTGTTAACCCCTTCCCTGCCAGTGTCATTATTACAGTACCAGTGCATATTTTTAGCACTGATTACTGTAGAAATGTCACTGGTCCCCCAAAAAATGTCAGTTAGGGGTCCGATCTGTCTGCCACAATGTCGCAGTCTTGCTAAATCACAGATCGGTGCCATTACTAGTAAAAAAATAAAAAATAAAACAATAAAAATGACATTAATCTTTCCCGTACTTAGTAGACACGATAACTTTTGCGCAAACCAATCAAAATACGTTTATTGTGATTTTTTTTGTACCAAAAATATGTAGCAGACAACAAATTGGCCTAAAATGTTAAAAAATTTTGATTTTTAAATTCTTTTTTAGGGAATGTTATATAGCAGAATGTGAAAAATATTGTGTTTTTTTTTTTCCAGAACTGTCCCTCTATTTTTGTTTGTAGCGCAAAAAATAAAAATCGCACAGGTGATCAAATACCACCAAAAGAAAGCTCTATTTGTGGGAAAAAAAAGGAAAACATTAATTTTATTTAGGTACAGCATCGCAGAAATGCGCAATTGTCCCTTAACCGGTTGCCGACCGCCGCACGACTATATACTGCGGCGGTCAGCCCCGGCCAGGCAGAGTGACGTATGGGTACGTCAATCGCCTGTCACTGACTTGCGAGTCAATTGCGGGCGGGCGCGCGCCCGCCCCGGCTCGTTCACTGACAAGTCAGTGCGTGTGACCGGCGGACCCGATGTCCGCCGGTCACACTACGATCGCTCCGGTGAAGGGAGAAAGGCGGAGCGGCTTATGTAAACAAGCCGCCCGTCATTCTCCCTGGTGTAAAAATGGAGATCAGACGGTTCTTCTATGTAGGACCGTTGATCTTTGTTTTTACACCAATAGCCATGTCCCACTACAGTTAGAAACACGCCCCTAGGACACACTTAACCCCTCCCTCTCCAATACATTTAACCCCTTCCCTGCCAGTGTCATTTTGCAGTAACAATGCATATGTATAGCACTGATTACTGTAGTAATGTCACTGGTAACCCCAAAAGTGTCAAAAAAGTCAGTCAAGGGTACGATCTGTCCGCCGCAATGTCGCAGTACTGAAAAAAAAATCGCAGATCGCCGCCATTACGCGTTAAAAAAAAAAACACCAAAAATGACAAAAATCTTTCCCTTTGTTAGTAAACGCGATAACTTTTGCGCAAACCAATCAAAATACGCTTTTTGCAATTTTTTTTACCAAACATATGTAGCATAAAACAAATGTGCCGAAAATGTTAAAAAATTTTGATTTTTACATTTTTTTGGGGGGGAATTTCATATAAAAAAATGTGAAAAATATTGTTATTTTTGCAAAATTGTCGCTTTTTTTTTGTTTATAGCGCATGATCAAAAAATCGCACAGGTGATCAAATACCACCAAAAGAAAGCTCTGTTTGTGGGAAAAAAAGGACGTCAAATTCGTTTAGGTACAGCATCGCACGACCACGCAATTGTCCGTTAAAGTCACGCAGTAAAAAATCGCAAAAAACCCCCTGGTCTTTTAGCAGCCAAATCCTCCGGGGCTTAAGTGGTTAAAGTAACGCAGTACCGAATCGCAAAAAAAATGGCCTGGTCATTAAGGGGGAAAGTCTTCCGGTCTAGAAGTGGTTCACAAAGCTGTGTTGATAAACAAAGCCATGTCACTTAAGACTCGGTTCTCACTGGGGAGGCACGATTCCTTACTACTTCGGGGGCGACTTGCAGGGACTTCACATAATGGAAGTCTATGCAAGTCGCTCCGAGGTCGCCCCGAAGTAGTACAGGACCCTTTTTCTAAGTCGGCTTGTGTCGCTCCTATTAGAACGGTTCCTGTAGCGGTCAATGGACCGCGAGGGAGTTCGACTTGTCAGGCTGACAATTCGTGCTAGTGTGGACCGGCTCTAAGGCCTCTTGCACACGATACTCCTGTTTGAGCATCTCCTTTTTCAGCCATAATTTTTGTATTATTAAAAAGCGCGCATTTGCGTTCGTGCAAATTCACGCCTCTGAATATGCAAATTTTTTTTCCAGATCAACAGTATGATCGTGTACATTCATTTGATCACATTTGCGCATATTTTCGCGTATTTGCGCGCATTAGGCGTAAATTATTGTCCAAAAATGCAGATTTTTCTATCTTGTTCTTACTGAAGAATACGCAGCGTTCATTTACGCGGCTGTGTGCATAGGCACATTACAATGAATGGGCTCTATTTTAGCTCATAAAAAAAAAAAAAAAAAAAAAAAGCTGTACTGAGCATTTTTAGGCTGCAGTGTGCAAGGGGCCTAAGCCAGTCATACATGGATTTTAATTCAGCTGGTTCAGCAGAGACCGGACAAACTTCGATCCATGTATGGGCTAGCTGGTTGACTACAAGTCAATTTTTCCATTGACCTGTTTACAATGAGCCTGTTGGGTTTTTCCCCATTATGACGTTTCTTCGGCTATAGCCAGCAGAACACAAAAGCGCTGCGGGAAGGATCCCCCCATCAGTTCCTAGTGTGTTGATGGGGGAATCGCCACATTTATTTTTGCCATCTATGCTGATCTCGCCCTAGCGCCCCCAGATACCTTTAATGCAGAATGTGAACTTTTACTCCAAGTGCTGACAGCGGCTAAAATGACCATAACTAAGGCTTTGAAGAAGCCAAGCCTATGCTTATCGGAAACTAAGAATAAAGCCTAGTACACACGCAACGATTACCGTCTTTTGTCCTGAGTGGTGTTTTGTTGGTTGGAATGTGCTCTAGACTGCACACGAATTTTCTCGCCCGACAAAATTCTACTTCAGAAGTGATGTCATGTGTTGGTTTTCTTTCTTTGTGTTCTTTCTTCTCTGAGCATGCCCAGTCTTGCTCATTTAGATTTTTCTCTGTCGAAATCTGTACTGATTGCACGAAAATCGGACGTGTTTTGACGGCGGACAAAAATTTTATAGCATGCACACCAGATTTTTTTCGGCCGAAAAGTCGGAGTCGGTTGTAGGAAGCATCATACTAACAAGCCGAAAATCGGCAAATCGGTCGTCGGACGAAAATTCCCTACCGAATTTCGACGCGTGTGTACGAGGCTTTAGACCACAGAAGTCATGATCCATAACAAAATCGAGACAACATTAGCAGACAAAGTTCCAAAATATGAAAGGTATTGGGTGCCTACGCTAAATGCCATCAAGCCAAGAAAAATCCTGCCACATCCCTTGAGACGTGCTAAAAAAGAAAAATGGTGGTGGTGTTCGAAATACATCAGACCCTAAATGAGCCCCACAAGGGACTGTGTATCATAAGGAAACACCCAACCTGGGACTTTAAAGGCAGGAATTTGTTGGCATAAGGTAGATAAATTGAGAAACTAATTTTTTAAAAATATATATAAATTTTATTGATACATGTATACAAATATACAGGCAAAAAATTTGGGGGAGCATACCCATGTATTTCCAAAGCTGCTGCAGCTATGAACCAAAAGACATGTATATTAAAAAAGAATAGCGCGCAAATGCAAAAGAAATAACTACCAAATCTGAAGAGAGTCCATAAATAAAAATGGGGGTTTGGTCCCACCATATGGCCATATCGTGCTCAAGCCCACTACTGCGTCAAAGTACCCCATTATCAGTGGGTCCTACACTATCCCTGAAAAAGAGATGAATCCAGCCTTTCTAACCCTTGGAGATAATACTCCTTGCTGGGAAAAATGTGCAAATGCACTACAGGGGACTCCTCCTATATCCACTTGATGGTGGACACTGATTGAGTACAGGTGTGTGTGGGGGGTGGGGAGGGCTGCTCAACCTCGATAGTCTGGTCAGACCGAATACATAATAAACAAATATATACAAATATGTTAAAAACGAGACAAAGATGCAAAAACATCAAAAAACATACAATATGCAATATACGTGAATACATAAAATTATAAACCAAATTATAAACAAATATGTTGATGATCTGAATCTTGGACCAACAATAGGTGGCGTGGTCTGCAAATTCAGCCGGGATGTAATCCCAGCCCCGGACAAGAATCCAGGCACAAAAGTCCTCAGGGGATAGTGAATACCGGACCAGGCTTAAACCAGACAGCGGCAATTTATCTACCTTATGCCAACAAATTCCTGCCTTTAAAGTCCCAGGTTGGGTGTTTCCTTATGATACACAGTCCCTTGTGGGGCTCATTTAGGGTCTGATGTATTTGGACACCATCACCATTTTTCTTTTTTCAAAGTTCCAAAATATATCTGGGCTTGGCAGCCCTGGATCGATAAATAGCTTCCACGAGATTCAATAGCACACTCTTAGAATCCTAATGACCACAGTTGCCCTGACCATGTACACCACTAACCCGATAAAGCTGAAATGGAACAACCCCCCAGGAACCTCTTCCTCCTCTACCTCTCTTGCTCTTCTTACTCAACACCTTTTATATCTCCAAGTTGATTTCCACAACTAAAATTACAGCCTAGAATCTGAACATGGTAATGAACCAATATGTAGCACCATGTGCACTTGGACATCTCTCTGAACACAAAATACCTTGATTGTGCCTTCTCAATTAACCACTTAAACCCCAGAAGATTTTACCCCCTTCCTGACCAGGCCCTATTTTGTGATTCGGCACTGCACGACTTTAACGGACAATTATGCGGTCATGCAAAGCTGTACCCAAATTAAATTGACGTCCTTTTTTTCCCACAAACAGAGCTTTCTTTTGGTGGTATTTGATCACCTGTGCGATTCTTACTTTTTGCACTATAAACAAAAAAAGAGCGTCAATTTTGAAAAAATAACAATATTTTTCAAATTTTTTTATATGAAATTCCCCAAAAAAATGTAAAAATCTAATTTTTTTAACATTTTAGGCCAATTTGTTTTCTGCTACATATGTTTGGTAAAAAAAATCACAATAAGCGTATTTTGATTGGTTTGCGCAAAAGTTATCGCGTTTACTAACTACGGGAAAGATTTATGTCATTTTTATTGGTTTTTTTTTAACGAGTAATGGCGGCGATCTGCGTTTTTTTTGCAGGACTGCGACATTGCGGCAGACAGATCGGACCCTTGACTGACATTTTTGACACTTTTGGGAGTACCAGTGACATTACTGCAGTAATCAGTGCTATACATATGCACTGTTACTGTAAAAATGACACTGGCAGGGAAGGGGTTAACTTTATTAGTGATCAAGGGGTTAAGTGTGTCCCTAGGGGCGTGTTTCTAACTGTGGGGGGTGTGGCTAGTGATGTAACCACAGAGACATACGATCCTACATAGCAGGATCGTATGATCTCTGTTGTTACACCAGGGAGAATGACAGGCGGCTTTGTTTGCATCAGCCGTCTGCCTTTCTCCCTCTCCATGGGAAGATTGCGAGTGGCCGGCGGACATCGGGTTCGCCGGTCACACGCGCGGACTTGTTAGGGAGCGGGCGGGAGCGCGCCTCCGGCGGCGCACGCTCGCCCCCTAGAGGCTCACAGGCTAGCGACGTAGTACTACGTCACTTTGCCTGTACGGGACTGACCGCCACAGTAAATAGTCGTGCGGCGGTCGGCAATCGGTTAATTCCAAAATAGAAAATTGGGCAAAAGTAAACACAGTGGGCTTCATACGTATATACCTTTTCACTGGGACATGTCACTCATCTTGCCATACACATCTGGAGCCCTCAGACTCCCCCGTCAGTCATAGTAGTATCTTCTCCCTTCTCGGTGCAGAACCTCCGATTGTGGTTGGTAACTTTCATGCTCTCTTCAGCACACACATCGTACTGAGCTTCTCTGCGCTGAGACCTTCTTGTTGTTCTAGGACAACCATTCTCAACCAGGGTTCAGTGGAACCCTTGGGTTCCTCCAGAGGTTGCAGGGGGTTCCTTGAGGAATGAACAATTTGTGCCTTTCAGATATGTATCCTTTGACACAATTATATTTTTAGCTATTTGTGAATTGGGGTTCTTCTCAATGACCTCAAATGTAAAGAGCATTTTGTTTTCACACCGACCACCCCACTAATGTACTGTGAGCTTCAGATAAAGCAAATATTAGTAGGGGTTCCCTGAGACCGGAAAGTTATTTCAAGGGTTTCTTCATGTTAAAAAGGTTGAGGAAGGCTGCTCTAGGACTTCCCCCCCTCTCAGCAATTGGTGCTTCAGCAGTAACTGCAGAGACCAACTGCATGAACAGGGGTGAGGTTATTAGGTGCCTGTGAACTCCCTGCATTCCAACTTTGGAAACGACCACTAGGCCGTATCTTAAAGCGGAGTTCGACCCTCAAAATGAACTTTTCACCGTCCGCTTGCTTTAATTTACCTGAAAAACAATTGGATAATTAACATTTTTTTTTATTCACTTACCTTGTTTTTAAAGAAAATATACTTACCTTCCTTCCTCTTCCTCCCTCTGTGGCTGGGGCCCGCGCCGTCACTTCCTCCTTGCATTGACTCCTGGGAGATAAGCGTCATCGATCCCAGGAGTCATTGCGCCTGCATCAGCCCTGCTCGTCACTTCCGGTGCAGGTGCGTCATTCCCTGCTGAACAGCTTCTGGGCATGCCCAGAAGCTGTGCAGGGATGACATGGCCTGCACCGGAAGTGACGAGCAGGGCCGGTGCAGGGCATTCTGGGACTGCGACGTCACCGAAGCGGGCACGAAGAGGACGCTCCGGCTTCAGCTGCCCACAGCTTAGATGGCCATATTGATTGGGAGTTAATTTCCCCAAGTGGCCCTCTCTCACCTACCACCCAACCACAGACCCTCTATTGAGCAGGTCAGTCCAGTGCAGCCATCAAACTAGAATACAAGGGGAACTAATCAAAGCAGCAGCCAGTGAGACACTAAGCAGCCCTAACCAATCAATGCCTGCTCCACTGATTACAGAGGAGCTAACTCAATTTACCTATTAGCCTACACTACACTAGGAGGGTGCTACATAAATAAAATCAGATGATCAGGAAGAAGTTGAATCCAAAATTTACTTTAGCGTCTCCAGTTTCAGACAGGGTTAACAAAATGACAAAATTGCTTTTGTCTATTTTTATGCCCCAGGAATACAAAGCTACTTCAGCAGATAATTACATTTTTTCCCCTTCCAAATGTATTAAAATAATGAAAAATAAAAAACTGTATACAACCAGTGGATTTACAGTCAAGCCTTTTTTATTTGTTCCCTGTAATACGCCACTGTCTGACGGCTCTCCCCCTGGTAAGAAAACAGCGCGCATTAACGTTTTTATTTGCAGATCTTATGAAAACATTTCTTGATCTCCTAATTATGTCGTTTTGTAGATGCAATCTTTCTCCTGAATTTACAGGCTGGCATTTGTATAAAGTGGGGTTTTTGGAAGGCTGCGGGTTTTTTTTTTTTTTTTTTTTTTTTTGCGAGCATCATTCCGCTTTATGTAACTTTCTATTAAATGGAAATCGAAGGGAAAACCTATTTTGTGGAGTTATGATGGCGATAAAGTAATGGTTTATTTAAGTGCGTCGAACGGAATAGGGGCTGTGTTAGCAACTTAGCTGTAAAATGGGGAGAGATTTGTCATCAGACCAACTAAGTTTCTTCATAAGAGGACTTATAAAGGACCAGACCTAAGCGTGAATCCGAAAATGTAGGGTTTATTCACACCATGAGGTGCATGGAGTGTGCACATTTTTTGCACATTTCCTCATGCCATATTTTAGGCCTATTTATTAACTTTTGTTGGGCTGCCCTATGCTCATGAAATGTGTTTAGCACTACCCCCGTAGGGGCAGTGCTGTATTTTGGCCTAGGCCAACAAGGCCTAGGCCTAGGGCGGCAGATTGCAGGGGACAGCAAAAAAGCCACCCCCCCCTCCACCTTAGACTCTCTCCCCCCCTCTCTCCTCTCACTCACCCCTCTCTCTCACCCCCCCCTCTCTCTCTCACCCCCCCGCTCTCTCTCTCACTCTCACCCCCTCTCTATTTCTCTGTCATCCCCCTCTCTCTCACTCTCACCCCCTCTCTATTTCTGTCATCCCCCTCTCTCTTTCTCTCATCCCCCTTCGCTCTCTCATCCCCCTTCGCTCTCTCATCCCCCTTCGCGCTCTCTCTCTCTCTCTCTCATCCGCCCTTTCTCTCTCTCATCCGCCCTCTCTCTTATCCCCCTCTCTTTCACCCCCCCTCTCTCTCATCCCCCTCTCTCTCTCTCTCTCTCTCTCTCAACCCCCCCCTCTTTCATTCCCCCCTCTCTCTCTCCAAGCCCTCCCTTATCCCCCTCTCTCACCCACCCCCTCTCTCACCCCCTCTCGTGAGCTCTCAGGGGTTCATGCTGGGACTTGTAGTCCTTCAATTTTGGAGGGAGTCAAATACGTTAAAAAAGGAGTGGGGAAAATTTACATGGGGGGGGGGGGGGAGGGGGTGGCGCCCAATTTTATTCTTGCCTAGGGCAGCACAAAGCCAAAATACACCATTGCGTAGGGGTTGTGGATGACTGGGTTCCCTACTCCTACACAGCCAGGCAAGTAGCATTTTCAGCATTCATCCAGATACAAGGAACAGTCTTTGAGCTTTTGATGTTTTATTAGGTGTTATAACTTGGATGGGAAATGGAAACTATAGGATGCCCAACTTGCTAGCAACAAAAACCAGGGACAACTTCCTCCCTATGTACAACGTCAGATTTGTTTTTTCACTCCCAGAAACGGTGGGGTTGATTTACTAAAGGCAAAAAGAATGTGCACTTTGCAAAGAGCAGTTGCTCCAGAGCTTAGTAAATAAGCAGAAGCTCTACTGCCTTCCATAATCCAATCATGTGCAAGCAAAAACGCTGTTTTTTTATTTTTTTTTTCCTTGCATGTGATTGGGTATTTTATGCAGGGTGAAGCCTTACCTATTTTACTAAGCTCTGGAGCAACTGCCCTTGCAGTAGGCACAGTCTATTTGCCTTTAGTAAATCAGCCCCAAAGTGTTGTGAACTGCATCCTGGCGTATCTCTAACTCCCTTGTAGACACTGGTCCCAGCTCTACCCACTGAAGGAAATGACAGCCCACCTGGCTGCTTCTTCACTAGTCTACTTGACTGACTCTTGAGATCTCCTAGGGCATGGTAAGGAAGATTTACGCACACTGCTAATATCCAGAGAGACCTGCTACGTGTGGAGGTCCTTCCCTTTGTAAGTCCCTGACCATGCTGTAGTACTCACACTGTCCTTCTTGCTCCTGCTGCCTCTAAGGAAAGGCTCCCTCCAAACTGCTTCTGTTGTAAGGATCCTCCTAGGTCAGTACGAGCTTCAGCCTGAGGCAGAGCACACATTCCCCCCTCCAAACTAGGGGGTCTTAAGGGCCATGGGCAATCCCCTCAGCGCTCCATCTTCCACCCAACTTATCTCTGTTGGCATGACTCATCCATACTTAAGGTCTAGCTAAACCCACTGCCTCGGGATTGGCCAAGCTCCCCCTGAGTATGCAGATCAACCCTTCTAGAACTCCGCCCTCCAGTTTCCAGAACGTTCTCAAACTTTCCAGAACCAGGGGAAGGCACCAGAGACTTGCCTGCATGAGTCATCCAGCCCTGAACTCAAGTAAACCCTGACCCAGATTCCATGGTTCATGCTTAACCATGAGCCAGACTATGTTTTACCTACGCTCACACTAGTAGCACACTAGGGGGTGCTACACATGCAAAAATGGAGCAGATGGGGAAAGAAAGAGAGAGAGGAGAGAAGGAAAGCAAAAGAAAGAGAGAAGGGAGAGAGGGAGAGGGAGGAGTAAAGAGTGAGGGGAGAAAGAGAGTCGGTGTGGGGGGGGGGGGAGAGGGAGGGGAAGGGGAGAGAGAGAGGGAGGTAGGGAGAGGGACCCACACCACCACTTACTGAATGCCTAACACCTCTTCAGCCCCCTTCATCTACTTTTTTTCAGTGCAGACCAACAAATGTGTTTGCAGCTGTCTCCTGCAGGGAGAGAAAGCCTCTCTAGTGGCATGGTGGGATTTCCATTCCAGATGTTCCTCCCACAAACAAATCCACAATCCACATCAAGCCAGATGTCGCCATAGTTGTACCTGATATTGCATGCGTGTTCTCTCACAGGACTCCAACAGGTCACTGGCTCCTCACATTCAGCCTGTGCCTCCACCAGTAGTCCTAAGCTTTGCTGCTCCTTATGTGGTTTCAACCATCTCTACACTTATAAACTCTCTGCAGTCCAGTCCCCAATCTAGAGTCTCCCCTTACACCAGATCAGAGTCCCAGCCGCCAGGTTCCCCTCTCAGACTCTCAGTTCCATTCACAGCAGGACCATTTTAGGAGGTGGAACACTAGGAGGCAGAACAGGTCTGGAGTAGGAAGCTACATCCATGTTACATAAATCTCCACTCTTAATGCTGGGGCCTGTGCATGCACATCATTGGTTGCTAGGGTGCAAGCAGTCATAGCATCCAGTCATTTTTGTGCCCTGGCCAGTTGGGACTCAGGACTAGTTGTAAGTGTAAGTCAATCTCTGTATTTTTACGAACAGTTTCCCCCGTCCACAGATATTTACACATGGGGGGAGATTAGGATGTTTTTTACAAACCGTCCATAACTTTTCAGACAGTTCCTCACAGGCTGTGACTGACAGCAGCAGAACCCATTGGCTTCCCACTGCTGCCTCCATGTCCACTGAGGAGATAGAGGGAGAGAGCGGAGGGAGCAGCTAAGGCTCCGTTCACATCTATGCGTTTTTGGGTGATTGTCTGCTCTAAGCCTCAGCTCTAAAAATGCCCAACAAGACAAATCCTATTCATTTCAATGGTCCCTGTTCCAGCTGAGCGTTCTGTTACCTTAACCGCTTAAGGGCCGCCCGCCGCAGAAATACTGCAGCAGGCTGGCCCACCTGCGCGAACCACCGTAGGTATACTTCAGCCGCGCACCTGCAGCTAGGGGCAGCGAGGATTCCAATGCACAGGGCAGGCGGCTCAGATTGTCGCCTAACACCCGCAATCGCTCCCCGCTGAGAGAGAAGAACCGTCAGCTGTTGTAAACACAGCCGATCGTTCTTCTCCCTGGAATGATCACAGAGCCCTTGTGATCCTTCTATATAGGATCACAGGTCTCTATGATAATCTCAAATGCCCAACCCCCATACAGTTAGAAACACGCCCCTAGATACACATTTAACCCTTTGATCCCCCCTGGGTTAACCCCTTCCCTGCCAATGTCATTATTACAGAAACAGTGCATATTTTTAGCACTGATTACTGCAGTAATGTCACTGGTTCCCCCAAAAGTGTCAAAAATGTCAGTTAGGGGTCTGATCTGTCCGCCGCAATGTCGCAGTCCTGCAAAAAATCGCAGATTGCCGCCATTACTAGTAAAAAAAAAAAAAAAACCAATAAAAATTACATAAATCCTTCCCGTAGTTAGTAGACGCGATAACCAATCAAAATACGCTTATTGCGATTTTTTACCAAAAATATATAGCAGAAAACAAATTGGTCTAAAATGTTAAAAAATTTTGATTTGTAGATTTTTTTGGGGGGAATGTTGTATATCAGAATGTGAAAAATAGTTTTTTTTTTTCAAAATTAGAAATCGCACAGGTGATCAAATAACCACCAAAAGAAAGCTCTATTTGTGGGGGAAAAAAAGGACATCAATTACATTTTTTTTTTGGAATGTTATATAGCAGAAAGTGAAAAAAAAAAAAAATATATATATATATATATATATATATATATATATGTATATTTTTTTTTTTTCAGAACTGTTGCTCTTTTTTTGTTTATAGCGCAAAAAATAAAAATCGCACAGGTGATCAAATACCACCAAAAGAAAGTTCTATTTGTGGGAAAAAAAGGACATCAATTTTATTTGGGTACAGCACGACCGCGCAATCGTCAGTTAAAGTAGCAATATTTTTCACTTTCTGCTATACAACATTCTAAAAAAAAAAATGTAAAAATCTACATTTTTTTAACATTTTAGGCCAATTTGTTTTCTGCTACATATTTTTGGTAAAAAAAAATCACAATAAGCGCATTTTGATTGGTTTCCACAAACGTTATCGCGTCTACTAACCACGGGAAAGATTTATCTCATTTTTATTGGGTTTTTTTCACTAGTAATGGCAGCGATCTGCGATTTTTAGCGGGACTGTGACATTGCGGCGGACAGATCGGACCCCTAACTGACATTTTTGACACTTTTGAAGGGGGACCAGTGACATTACTACAGTAATCAGTGCTAAAAATATGCACTGTTACTGTAATAATGACACTGGCAGGGAAGGGGTTGACATTGTGGGTGATGAAGGGGTTAAATGTGAGCCTAGGGTAGTGATTCTAACTGTGGGGGGGGGGCGTGGCTTGTGAAATGACCATAGAGACCTGTGATCCTATATAGAAGGATCACATGGGCTCTATGATCATTCCAGGGAGAAGGACGGTCGGCTGTGTTTACACACAGTTGACCGTTCTTCTCTATCAGTGGGGAGCGATCGCGGGTGGCTGGCGGCATCGGAGTCCCCACTGTTACATAGTTACATAGTTACATAGTAGGTGAGGTTGAATAAGGACAATAGTCCATCCAGTTCAACTTGTGTAGGTGTGTGTGGCCGTAATCATCTCACATACCCCTGAATGTTCTGATTCTTGGGATGTACGTCTAATAGTCTTTTGAAAGCCACCATACTTCCCGCAGAAACCACCTCTTGTGGTAGAGAATTCCACAATCTTGTAGCCCTAACAGTAAAGAACCCCCCACGTTGCCTGAGGTTAAAACGCTTCTCCTCTAATCGCATTGTATGTCCTCGAGTCCTCTTGCAATCCCTTTGACTGAATAGCTGTTTTTCTATGCTGAGATCACCATTGAGATATTTATAAATTGCTATCATGTCCCCTCTCAGGCGTCTCTTCTCCAGGGAGAATAAATTAAGCGATTGCAGACGCTCTTCATAATTAAGGTCCTCCAATCCCCTAATTAGTTCAGTTGCCCTGTTGATGCTGAGTGGGGGCAGGAGCGCTCCGGCAGTGACGCGCGCTTGCCCCCTAGCTGCAGGCGCACGACCGACGTAGGAGGGCCGCACTGCTGCAGTAAAAAGGCGGCGGGCGCTCCGGAAGAGGTTAAACTTTTATAAGAAGAAAACTTTATACATGATACCAAATACACAAAAAAAAAAAAAAATAGATTTATGGTTTACTTTAAAATGATCGCACTAACATAAAATAACTAAAAAATGCAAAGCTTGCCTTTCAAAGAAAATCCCATCCACCGTCTATCAGTTAAGGTTCCTCCTTGGACGTTATTTGCTATCTGGGCAGACGGTGGATTTGGCTGAGTGTGTGCATCACCCAATTTGTTCTCTCCACGCTCCTCTGGTGAAATACTATCATAATCACACTAAAATAGAGAGACGTTTACTCAGCTGAGGCTGCTTTCACTGCAAAGATAAATACAGTTTAGTGCCACTATCCCAAATGTTATTTTCTAGCAAAACGCTGAAGGATTTCTCCGGATGCCATCCGGTAATGATATGAGCTCACAAAAGCTGCAGAGACTGTTATAGCGAGGAGGAAGCAACGCTTGAATGACTCTGCTATATACTATGTTTTTTTTAGCAACATTTAAAAATTGAACTCTATTTTACCATATTTTCTATAATACCCCTAGAATCTCTTTACTATAATGTTCTGGTCAGAAGATTCTCCAAATTCATCTCCGAAGGTCTGTTACAGGCTTGCCTTTGCCTTTAAAAGACATTCAAAAGGGGTCAAGCAGGGCGTAACTGTCGTACAATGACCTGACTCATAAACATGGATGCACACACAGGTATATATTTTAATATATTGGAGGGAGGTGGGGTGGTTAGGATTCCTCACATAGTCCCAGTGCTAGCATAGCGTATGAGGTTGACTTTGGTCAAGGCTTTCCAAGGCTGGCCACAGACTTTGTAGGGCAGTCGGGTGTGCATGCATGATTCTCAGTGATGTCATTGGCTTCTAGTGAATGGATAGGCTTCATTCACAATAATGTCCTTGGGCTCCAGTTAATGGATAGGCTGCCTTTGCCACCAGCCTCTTATGAATGGATAGGCTGCCTTTCAATGATGTCACCGATCTCTACTGAACGGATAGGTTGCCTTTCAATGAGGTCACCAGTCTCTAATGAATGGATAGGTTGCCTTTCAATGATGTCACCGATCTCTACTGAACGGATAGGTTTCCTTTCAATGAGGTCACCAGTCTCTCATGAATAGATAGGCTGCCTTTCAATGATGTCACCGATCTCTACTGAATGGATAGGTTGCCTTTCAGTGAGGTCACCAGTCTCTAATGAATGGATAGGTTGCCTTTCAATGATGTCACCGATCTCTACTGAATGGATAGGTTGCCTTTCAATGATGTCACCAGTCTCTAATGAATGGATAGGTTGCCTTTCAATGATGTCACCGATCTCTACTGAACGGATAGGTTGCCTTTCAATGAGGTCACCAGTCTCTAATGAATGGATAGGTTGCCTTTCAATGATGTCACCGATTTCTAATGAATAGATAGGCTGCCTTTCAATGATGTCACCAGTCTCTAATGAACGGAAAGGCTTCCTTTCAATGATGTCACCAGTCTCTACTGAATGGATAGGTTGCCTTTCAATGATGTCACCAGTCTCTAATGAATGGATAGGTTGCCTTTCAATGATGTCACCGATTTCTAATGAATAGATAGGCTGCCTTTCAATGATGTCACCAGTCTCTAATGAACGGAAAGGCTTCCATTCAATGATGTCACCAGTCTCTACTGAATGGATAGGTTGCCTTTCAATGAGGTTACCAGTCTCTAATGAATGGATAGGTTGCCTTTCAATGATGTCACCAGTCTCTAATGAATGGATAGGTTGCCTTTCAATGATGTCACCAGTCTCTAATGAATGGAAAGGCCTCCTTTCAATGATGTCACCAATCTGTAATGAATGGATAGGCTGCCTTTCAATGATGTCACCATTCTCTAATGAATGGATAGGCGACCTTTCAGTGATGTCACCAGTTTCTAATGAACGGAAAGGCTTCCTTTCAATGATGTCACCAGTCTCTACTGAATGGATAGGTTGCCTTTCAATGAGGTTACCAGTCTCTAATGAATGGATAGGCTGCCTTTCAATGATGTCACCAGTGTCTAATGAATGGATACGCTGCCTTTCAATGATGTCACCAGTCTCTAATTATTGGATAGGCTGCCTTTCAATGATGTCACCAGTCTCTTTTAAATTGATAGGCTGCCTTAGTAATGATGTGACCAGTCTCTAGTAAATGGGTAGGCTGCCTTCTCAAAGATGCCATTGGACACTAGGGAATTGGTAGGCTGGCTTCTCAATGATGTCAGCGTCTCTAGTGAACAGATAAGCTGCCTTAGTAATGATATTACCAGTCTCTAGTGAATGGATAGGCTGCCTTAGTAATGATATCACCAGTCTCTAGTGAATGGATAGGCTGCATTCTCAATGATTTAATCGGTCTCTAGTGAATGGATAGGCTGCATTCTCAATGATGTAATCGATCTCTAGTGAATGGATAGGCTGCATTCTCAATTATGCCATCGGTCTCTAGTGAATGGATAGGCTGCATTCTCAATGATGTAATCGGTCTCTAGCCAATGGATAGGCTGCATTCTCAGTAATGATGCATTAATAAAATATCATACCATATAATAAAATCAAATTTCCAAACTATCATCTTGTCAGTGTACTAAGAAATATGGGCTCAATCATTTGGCACAGTTCACACAGAGTAGATCCCTTCAGCAGTTGCTTTATTAATATCTTGTAATTATCCCATTATCTTTTGATGACTAATCCATGCCATACTTAATTAAAAATTGCACCTTAGTCCAAGCTCCATTTATTGTGTAATTCCTTAAGTAATGAGCCTTAGCTGCCATGCACTAAATTAAAAGGGAGAAGATGATCAATTTAATCAGTTTCTAGTCACATAAATAATTGCAGTTTTATTGTGGCGTCACCTCCTGGACTTTTAGGGTTTAGCAATTTGTCGTTGTTATAATAGACCGTGTTAATGACTGGACTTCAATTTTCTGTGATACCAGGACAGCCATGCCCTGTCTGCAACCAAGCCAAACTCATGCACACACTAAGAACAAGAACATTTTAGTCATTCCAATCCACTAGGAGTTTTACAGAAAGTGTATTTTAAGTCAAAAACTGTTTTTTTGTAATGCATTTTCATGAGTTGTGGACGTTGGGTGTACTAAACGTTGGTAGTACGTTCTGTCTCTCTTCCCCATTTTCGCTCCCTTCCTTGCATTTGCTGTCAATTCCTTGCTGTCAAAATGACAGCCAGAAGGTATTGAGTGAATACGGCAGCTATTACAGCAGTTGCTGTCCAAGAGCGGAATGAGTGACACAGTGTTTATAAACACTATTCAGATATGAGATAGAAAAGTACAAAGTACTACAGCAATAACAAAGTAATTACTTTTATATTTACTCTGCTTCATTCATGCGCAGATCAAAGGACTAAGCTTTAATTTGCATAGGTGTCAGTTAAAGCATAAAGACAAGTAATAAATTAAGTTTTTTTTAATAAATAAAAATTGTTACTAATTAACCACTTGCCGACCGCTCACTCGAGCTCTACTGCGGCAAAGTGGTTTGTTCCCGTTCAGCGACGTAGACCTACGTCGCTGGACTCCTCCCCTTGTGGGCGGCGCTCGCGCGCCGCCGGAGGCTCGCTCCTGCTGTATTCAGTCACAGCGGGAGGGAGTCGGGCCAGGGGAGGAGCGGCAGCGATCGCCGCCGCTCTTCCTGGATCGCTGGGGAATCGAGTCTGGAGATCCGCCCGCTTGTGTAAACAGAGCGGGCGGATCTCCTAAGTGACAGACAGTGACAGATTGCAGGGTTCAGCATAGCTGAACATGCGATCTGTCCCTGTGTCACTCAGTCACCTCCCCCTACACACGTTAGTAAGCACCAGGCATACATTAACCCCTCCCTCTCCAATAAAATTAACCCCTTCCCTGCCAGTGTAATTTTTACAGTAACAGTGCATAATTATAGCACTGATTACTGTAGTAATGTCACTGGTACCCCCAAAAGTGTCAAAAATGTCAGTCAAGGGTCCGATCTGTCCGCCGCAATGTCGCAGTCCCGCAAAAAAAAATCGCAGATCGCCGCCATTACTCATTAAAAAAAAAAAAAAACACCAAAAATGACAAAAATCTTTCCCTTAGTTAGTAAACGCAATAACTTTTGCGCAAACCAATCAAGATACGCTTATTGTGATTTTTTTTTACCAAACATAGGTAGCAGAAAACAAATTGGCCAAAAATTTAAAAAAATGTTGATTTTTAAATTTTTTTTGGGGGGGGGGGGGAATTTCATATAAAAAAATGTGAAAAATATTGTTATTTTTTTCAAAATTTACGCTCTTTTTTTGTTTATGGCGCAAAATCCTCCGGTGGTAAAGTGGTTAAAGCAGTATTAAATCCAAAAGCATTTAATATACTGCATCTTACCCATTATTAGATGCAATAGCTGCAATATTTTTATTTTCTAGGCTTTAATTTCTTTATTTTCGCTTGCTGATCTGCCCAGTAAGTTTTTTTTTTTTTTTTCAAAAGAACAAGCTCTCTTGTAGATGTATCAATTCCAGGGATGATAAAAACTATTTACCACTTACAGGGTTGCTTGCAATGCTCAGTTTTTACTTTTTTTATGTAAAACCTTTATACCAAATGGAAAAAAAAAATGTTTGCTCTAACTGAATGTAAATTACTAGCTGGTTGGTGTTTGGCTTCGATTTGTTAGTGTATATATATATATATTTGCTTGTACATTTAGCACTCCCCTACCCCCAGACTGACAATGCTGCTGTCCAAAGGTGCCCCACTGTGCTCCTTCATCCAGAGTGGGGGCACTTTAATACAGGAGGTGTCAGTGGCGTCACTAGGCGTGAAATCTGGACGGATGGAAACCCTATTTTTCCATCCGTTCAGGGATCGGATCGGATGATTGCAGAGAGGCGGTCCACTCTCATCCGATCCACCATAGAGAGCAGCGGGAGCTGTGACACCTCCCTCTCCGCACTGCAAGCGGAGACGGAGCCGTCATCCGCCGGCTCAGCGGGGATCGGCGGATCGATCCTCGCTGAGCAGCACGGATCCGCCTACGGAGGCGGACCGTGTGAAAGAGCCCTGAGAGCCTGCCAGACTGGTTGATGTGTTTTTTGTTTGGACTACTTTATAGACTGTAGATATATATATATATATATATATATATATATATATATATATATATATATATATATATATATTTAGCCTGCTCTGTTTCCCCCTTGTTGCAGTTTGTTACTCTATTTTTGCAGTGGAGACAGTGCTGAACTGGAAAGCTTCTCCAACAGAGGAGGAGCAACAAGCATTTTGGGGGAGACCAGGGATGAAGGAGGACTGCAACTGGCTGCATTGGCAGCTGTACTCTGTGAAAGTGAAACTGCTCTTGACAAGAGAAAGGACTGCAGGCTGCAACCACTACATGGGACTTGACTACATTGCTGGATGGAGTGGAGAGAGCTGTGTGCAGAGCAGCAGAGCCCACTGAAAATCTGTCTTTGGTGGGCCAAGTCCAGGCTGGACTTCTGGGTAGTGGAGAGACCATTGCCAAAAGTAGGGCTGCAGCCTGCATGCAATGCAGATAGAAGAGTTTTTTGCTGAGTGGTTACTGAGTCAGAGTCTGTCACTGTGCTAGCCTGCCTGTGCATTAGGGACAGACACTGACTGACAATTAATTGCACCAGGCAGTGCCACCAGATCAATTATTAAATTGCACTAAGTTCACATCACCCGGCCTGGCCGCCCGCGGCACATGACACTCACCTCCTCTCCCTAGCGTTGACGTCACCGCAACTGGCTCCGCTCCCGCCCGCTCTTCTGATGCTCCACTCAGTAGTACTCCCAGCTCTTCTGATGCTCCACTCAGTAGTACCCCCAGCTCTGCTGATCCCCTGCTTAGTTGTACCCCCAACTCTGCTGGTCCGCTGCTCAGTAGTAACCTCCAGTCTGCTGATCTCTCACTCAGTACTAACCACCAGCTCTGGCTATTCCCCACTCAGTAGTAACAACCAGCTCTGCCTATCCCCAACTCAGTTGTAACAACCAGCTCTGCTGATCCCCCACTTAGTAGTAACAACCAGCTCTGCTGATTCTCTGGTTTGTTGATCCTCCTCTTTCTCGAGTTCCTGTTCACCCCCTGCTGTATTGCTCTGATGCTGCAAAGCACATGTGACATCTGCTAGTTTCTCTTGCTCTAACCCCCAGCTCTGCTGATTCTCGGTCATTCAGTCTTATCTCTCCCACCTTCCGCTATAGCGTTCCCACGTTGCGCCCCATGTGTGCTGTCTGCTAGTTGCTCCACTCCATTTACCTTCCTTCTGATCCACACTCCAGATCGTATGTGATGTCTGTACCAGACACTCCCAGAATATATACACATGAACCATAGCCCCCAACTGTCCTAAATTTCGAGGGACTGTCCCTGATTTGGGGCAAAGTCCCTCTGTCCCTCTTTCCTCCTTATTCGTCCCTCATTTTGGTCTCATCTATATAATTGTATATAAAATACACTTTTTATCTTTAAAAAAGTGTTTCCCAGTACTAAACCTTTCATCCAATTTCTAAATTGCTGGCTCTGGAAATTTCAAAAGCCAATATAAAGGAATAGTAGCAATAGTGGTAAAAAAAATAAATAAAAAAAAAAAGTAGGTTTAACTAATCATTTTTTTTCTATAATTCTCCTTTAACCGGTTGCCGACCGCCGCACGACTATATACTGCGGCGGTCAGCCCCGGCCAGGCAGAGTGACGTATCGGTACGTCACTCGCCTGTCACTGACTTGCGAGCCTATCGCGGGCGGGCGCGCGCCCGCCGAGGCGCACGCCCGCCGCGGCTCGTTCACAGACAAGTCAGTGCGTGTGACCGGCGGACTCGATGTCCGCCAGTCACACTACGATCGCTCCTGTGAAGGGAGAAAGACAGAGCGGCTTGTGTAAACAAGCTGCCTGTCAGTTCTCCCTGTGTAAAAGTGAAGATCTGTCCGTTCTACTATGTAGAACGGTTGATCTTTGCTTTTACACCAATAGGAATGTCCCTACACAGTTAGAAGCACGCCCCTAGGACACACTTAACCCCTCCCTGTCCAATAAAGTTAACCCCTTCCCTGCCAGTGTCATTTTTGCAGTAACAGTGCATATGTATAGCACTGATTACTGCAGTAATGTCACTGGTACCCCCAAAAGTGTCAAAAATGTCAGTCAAGGGTCCGATCTGTCCGCCGCAATGTCGCAGTACCGAAATAAAAATCGCAGATTGCCGCCATTACGCGTTAAAAAAAAAAACACAAAAAATGACAAAAATCTTTCCCTTTGTTAGTAAACGCAATAACTTTTGCGCAAACCAATCAAAATATGCTTTTTGCGATTTTTTTTTACCAAACATAGGTAGCATAAAACAAATTGGCCGAAAAATGTTAAAAAATTTTGATTTTTACATATTTTTTGGGGAATTTCATATAAAAAAAATGTGAAAAATATTGTTATTTTTGCGAAATTTACGCTCTTTTTTTGTTTATAGCGCGTGATCAAAAAAATCGCACAGGTGATCAAATACCACCAAAAGAAAGCTCTGTTTGTGGGAAAAAAAGGACGTCAAATTCGTTTAGGTACAGCGTCGCACGACCGCGCAATTGTCCGTTAAATTCACGCAGTAAAAAAATCGCAAAAAAAACCCTGGTCCTTTAGCAGCCAAATCCTCCGGGGCTTAAGTGGTTAAGGGGGCGTGACAGGGGTGTGTGTCTTGTGCTTACATACTTTTGCTAATAGGTGTCCCTTGCTCCTAAATCAAAAAATTTGGGAGGTATGCATAAACCAGAAGTGACTGCTGATGACAGACTGTATGGCATTCCTCTTGGGTGGTTCCATCAGTATACAGCTTTCTTCAGTCTGGAACCAGGAACCAGGTATTATAGCTGAATATTCAGGGCCGGCCCTACCATGGGTCCCACTGGGTCCATTGGACCCAGGCAGCACTTGGATAGGGGCAGCAAATTGACTCCCAATATTTTTTTTTTCCAACAGTTTTGTGTGTTATCAGTTTGCGGCGTGTTATGGGTGGCATTTCCCCATCTCATACTGCCGCCCGTAGTGCAAACTGATGAGTATGAGGAAGCAGAGCGTCTCCTCTGGCGAACCTCCCTTGGGTGATTGTGGTGTGCGCAATGACATCAAACATCAGTGCACTCCATCTCATGCAGGGAAGGCTGGATCTTCTAGGGCGGTGGGCACTGCAGACACTGTAGTGACTGGAGGACTGAGGACACACAGCGGGTGTTTGGTGGACTGGTCCAGTAGTGAGTTATGAAAGAAGATAACAGTATATATAATATTTTCTAAAGGTTATATTTACAGTATATAAAATAATGGATGTGGGGGCCTTTTGTTGCGCGTGACTTTTTTTTTGGGGGGGGGGGCAGCATTTAATTCTAAGACCCAGGCAGCACAATGTCTTGGGCCAGCCCTGTGAATATTTCACCCAAGATCTAGATGACACTAGCTTAGGTGCAAACTGGAACTTACTTTATTGTAAATGCACACAGAATATATATACTATATATGATCACATTACCCTAAGCAATGCAAACTGTAAACAAGAATATCATTAGCACAGATAGGGAACAGCCAACATAAACAGTAATCTAATTAAACAGTAATCTAATTAACACGGAATTACCTAGACAACCCAAGGTGACTCAGGTCACTGGCCACCCAGACAATGCTTTAATTATTCAGGGATCCCACCCCATCTCAGACTGTCCGGCACCAGTCTACAGCAGTCTATGAGACAAACCCATACAATGTTCCAGCAGTCTGAGAGAAAAGTGGAATTAATTTATCTTCATAACTTTCTTGAGGGATATTGTTGATAAATATTTCTGTTCTAAGTGAAGGGGCTTCTCTAACTCAGTCTGCAGGCGGGCCACCATTTTCCCTCTGACCATTAACCTGTACAAGCTTTATATTACACCTTTCCATCCTCTCCAGAAGGGAAGCTTTATTGTCCTTATTCAGAGAATTACTCCAAGCCTCGCTCTCAGTGTTCATCATGTTGTTGGCCGTCATTAGAGAATGATCTGCTCTCCCCATGGGATCAGATGCTGAACTGAGCTCTTCACCATGAACTGACCAGAAGAAGCAGGCAAAATCGCTGGTCTCCTCCATTGGCCATATTCAGGGGGTAGAATGCTTGCCCCAAGTCCCCTCTGAAAGCCTCTGTCCCAGTTGGGTCTGTCACAACGTCTTTCTGGTTACTCATTGGTTTCCCAGTGTATCCTGGGATATCTCATACCTCCAATACCTCAAAAAAAAGTTGACTCTTAACCACTTGCCGACCGCCGCACGACTATTTACTGCGGCGGTCAGCCCCTCACAGGCAAAGCGACGTAGTACTACGTCGCTTGCCTGTGAGGCTCTAGGGAGTGAGCGTGCGCCGCCGGAGGCGCGCTCCCCCTTGCTCACTGACCCCCCCCCCCCCCGCGCGAGTGACCGGCAGGCCCGATGTCCGCCGGTCACTCGCGATCGTCGGTTACACCGGGAGAAAGGCAGGCGGCTAATGTAAACAAAGCTGCCTGTCATTCTCCCCTGTGTAACAGCAGAGATCATACGGTCCTGCTATGTAGGACCGTTGATCTCTGCTGTTACACACACAGCCACATCCAATCACAGTTAGAATCACGCCCCTAGGGACACACTTAACCCCTCCCTCTCAAATAAGTTAACCCCTTCCCTACCAGTGTCATTTTTACAGTAACAGTGCATATGTATAGCACTGATTACTGTAGTAATGTCACTGGTAACCCCAAAAGTGTCAAAAATGTCAGTCAGGGGTCCGATCTGTCCGCCGCAATGTCGCAGTCCCGCAAAAAAAATCGCAGATCGCCGCCATTACTCGTTAAAAAAAAAAAACAATAAAAATGACAAAAATCTTTCCCTTAGTTAGTAAACGCAATAACTTTTGCGCAAACCAATCAAAATACACTTTTTGAAATTTTTTTTTACCAAACATATGTAGCAGAAAACAAATTGGCCTAAAATGTTAAAAAATTTTGATTTTTACATTTTTTTTGGGGGCGGGGGATTTCATATAAAAAAATGTGAAAAATATTGTTATTTTTGCAAAATTGTCGCTCTTTTTTTGTTTATAGCGCATGATCAAAAAATCGCACAGGTGATCAAATACCACTAAAAGAAAGCTCTGTTTGTGGGGAAAAAAAAGGACGTCAAATTCGTTTGGGTACAGCGTCGCACGACCGCGCAATTGTCCGTTAAAATCACGCAGTGCCGATTCGCAAAATAGGGCCTGGTCAGGAATGGGGTAAAATCTTCCGGGGCTTAAAGAGGTTGTAAACTCGTTTGGTTTTTTTTTTTTTTTTCAACACCCTGCAAGAGAAAGACATAATGAGCTAGTATGCATCGCATACTAGCTCATTATGCAATACTTACCTTAGAACGAGCCCCCGCCGTGCCGCTCACTCACCTCTATGACGGGCGACATGTCCAGTCGCCCGTCTTCCGGGATCGCGGCATCCGGCCATCTGATTGGCCGGAGCCGCGGTGACGTCACTCCCGCGCACGCGCGTGGGAGCCGACGGTCACGGGACAGAGCTCTGAAGGAACGGCACCAGCTGCCGTTCCTTCAGAGCGCATGCGCCAGTGACGTCACTGGCGGCATGTAAGGTAAATATCTCCTAAACGGTACATGTTTAGGAGATATTTACAGTACCTATAGGTAAGCTTTATCATAGGCTTACCTATAGGTACAAGTTGTAGAGGAGGGTTTACTTCCTCTTTAAGTGGTTAATAAATGCCCCTCAAATGCTGCAGTGAGCATTGTCATAGACTTCTGTGAAGGCTTTGAAGCACCGTGAAACATGTGGTATAATTTTTGAAGCAGTATGAAAAGAACTGTAAGATATCAATCTTATTTGGTGACAGGAGCTTTGATTGGGATTCAGAGTCCTTTAAAAAAAGCCACATTTTGAAACAAGTGTAAACGAGCCCCAAGTAATTTTAAAGGTTACAGCTGTGAAATGATACAAAGACTAAAAGTGACTAAAAGTGGAATTTAAGGTAGAGCTTTCTAAACTACTGCATTTCAGTTAATTGCTGTGTTAATCTCCTCTTGTATCCATTGATGGCTTCTATCCGCATATACTCTCCACAAGCCGACATTACTGCCACATTGCATTCTCGTACCCAGTTGCCTATTTCAGGCTCTTTGTCACAAAGCCTCAGAGTCAAAGTTTGTTATTAATGTTTTTTTCCAAGCCTCTGGCTCTGCTTGCTTGCCATTTGCACAGCAAATAACAAACACGAGAAAACAACCTTTATCAGCCGCAAAAAAAAAAAAAAAAACCGGAGCTGCATATTTCGCTCACGTCCTCCGGGCGGCTTGAATTTTCTTTCCTCAGCGCAAAGTCAAGCCTAGCGGTCTTCTTGTAGGACCTTCATAAATAGATGTCAGGATCATGAGGGCATGTTTGCTCTGTGTGCTTGTGCTTTTTTGACAGATACAAATTGCTTTGGAAGCATATTTAATACATAGTCAAAAGGGGGACCTTCGCAAAAAAGGCACTCCAATGTACATTAGGTAAACACAATATTCTGGGGGAAAAAGGAATTAAATAACACTTGAAGAACATGTGACTGGCCAGACTAGACTAAGTGCTTTACCCAAGGGCTGTATACTTTATCTCATGATCAACAATGCCTCTTGCCCTTTGTTACAGAATGTTTTTGTTGGGCTTTAAGATGCCAGGAATTCATACCAAAAAAATGCAGCGTAGGGCTCTCAGAGTTGAGTGGTCTATGGATAGGCAATATTTACTCCATGTAATCGTAGTGTGGCACCCTCCTAGTCAGGCTGCTAGGGAAATTTAGTTTTCGGCTTCACTATAGCGAGTGGAGCAGTAATTAATTGCTCTTGTCTGTTTAGGGTTTCCTAAGCTGGGTGTTTGATTTCTCCCACCTGTCTTTCTAAGAAGCTTCTATAATATAGGGCAAGAAGCTGCAGATGAATATTTATCATGTCCCAGCCAATACCTAGAAGGAGGCGTTTAGAAGGTGGCTGGGAGGGTGATAAATGTTTGGCAATCTCAGGGTGAGTGTCTGTCTTTTCCTGGAAGAGTTCCAGTTTCCTGGGGGGCTACTCAGGGCCGGTGCTACCACTAGGCGAACTAGGCAGCCGCCTAGGGCACACTGCCACCTAGGGCGCAGCCATGGCCAGTGCCATATTCCTCTCCTGTCACCTCCTCATCCCCAGTGGATGTCACCTCTAGAGAGGGGGGCAGTGAGTACAGGAAGGGTTGTGTAGGGTTAAAGGGGGGCAGTGTGTATAGGAAGTGGGGTGTAGAGTTAAAGGGGGTGAAGCATTAAAGGAGGGCAGTGCGTGCAGGAAGAGGGTGTAGTGTTAAACGGGGGCACTGTGTGCAGGAAGGGGGGCAGTGTGTTCAGGAAGGGAGGTGTAGGGCTAAAGGAGGGCAGTGTGTACAGGAAGAGGGGTGAAGGATTAAAGAGGGCAGTGTATACAGGAAGGGGAGTGTAGGGTTAAAGGAGGGCATTATGTGCAGGAAGGGGGGCAATATGTACAGTTTCTTTGGGGGGGGGGGGTGCAAGTAGCTGGTCTTGCCTAGGGTGCAAAATAGTCTAGCACCGGCCCTGGGGCTACTGCTACTGGTTTCTGAAACAGGAGATTGCAGTATGGGCCTCGGCAGGAGCTAGGCTGAGGGCCCAGAAAATATTGCTAAAGGAGTATTCACTGAAGGGCACTCTTTTAAAACTCCTGGGTCTGGAGAAAGAGCTTTTTATATCCCTCACCGAGGATCTGCCTGTGGAGGCTGGGTAGTTCCAAGGACATTTTAAGGACCTTGCCACGGACTTCCGGTGTGATTTGTCATAGAAGGGATCTAAGTGCCAGAGGTTTTGCTACAAGGACTGGGGCTGCTCTGATAGAGTCCTCTATATACTGGCCATTCCCTGTTAGCTCCAGGAAAGACTGCTGTAAAAAGATTAGTGCGAAGCTTGGCCTCCATTTATGGCTAGTGATGGTTTTGGAGTAACCTGTGACCAGAGTTGTATAAAGTACTCGAAACCCATACTTGAGTAAAAGTACAAGTGCTCGATCAAAAAGTGACTTGAGTAGAAGTGGAAGTGCTCAATCAAAAAGTGACTTGAGTAGAAGTACTAAAGTATTCAACCTTTTTTGTACTTAAGTATTGCAATTTTTTTTTTATTTTGCTACTCAAGTACTGAAAGTAAAAGTACCAGTAGTTTTGAAAAAAAAATTGCTACTCAAGTACTGAAAGTAAAAGTACAAGTACTGTGTTATGTAGTTATTAAAGAAAGAAGTCAAAGGTTTGAACATCATATTGTTTTTTATTATTTCAAATGCAGCTTTTATTTATACAAACAGTAGCATTTATTTTCGTATGCGCTGATAATACACATGTTTTGAGCTTCATGAGACCTGCCATCTACTGTTCTGGCAGTGGTAATTTTTATAATTGTAACGAGTAACTATGCAGCACAAAAAAGAAATATTGGAGTAGAAGTATTGAAATCATCGAAAAAATGTAGTGAAGTAAAAGTGGAAGTAGGAGAAAAAAATTCTACTCTAGGAAAGTACAGATACCGCCTTTCGGTACTTAAGTACAGTAGTGAAGTAGTTCTACTTAGTTACTATACATCTCTGCCTGTGACCCTACACCCCTCTCCAGTTAAGGTTTCTTCAAGCATAAGATACTAAAAAGACATTTCTTGAACTGTGTTACTGGAGCCAGTGTGAATGGACTGGTGCTTGTGGTGGTGGGCAGCCCATGTACTTTTTAGGGTAGAATCAGTTATTACGAGGGTATCACCAAAATAAAAAGGCTTGTGGGCTTGGCATACATGGTTGTCCAGCAGGATAGCAGGAAGTTGCATATACACACATTCTGCTTCTCTGTTGAGTTCATAGAGTATGGTTATGGTTGGGCTCTCTTTGGTTGGTGCACAGCTCCAGAGGTGGGTTTTTCTCATATAGCCTTGTAATGGTGATACCTTTCTATATGTCCATGGTTGTCACATGTCCATGGTTGTTACACACATTCTGCTTCTCTATTGAGTTCATAGTGTATGGTATGGTTGAGTTCACTTTGATTGGTATCTGTTCCAGAGGTGAGAGTTTCTCATATAGGCTTGGAGCAGTGACATCTTCCTTCATATCCATGGTTGTCCAGCAGAAAAGCAGGAAGTTGCATTAAAAAAACTTCCTTCTTATCATTTGAATTCATGGAGTATAATTATAGTTGGGCTCCCTTTGGTTGGTACATGTCCCAGAGGTGAGGATTTCTCAAATAGGCTTGTAACCATGACTTCTTTCTACATGCCCCCAATGCAGTGACCAGCATACATACCCCCAATGCAGAGATCAGCGTGCGTGCCCCCTTCAATGCAGTGACCAGCATACATACCCCCAATGCAGAGATCAGCGTGCGTGCCCCCTTACTTACCTGGAGCAGCAGCGGCGGCGGGCGGCTTCTCATCAGTCTCTCGGCGTCGGCTTCTCCTCGGTCCCGGCGGCGCGTCTCTTCCAGTTCTCCCGCTCCCGCCTTCTCCTCGGCCAATGGCATGGGGTTTGCCTTGCGGCCAATCAGAAAGCGTGTATCGGACGCGCTTCCTGATTGGCCAGGAGGAGGATCGGTGTGACATTTCATTCGCTATTGTCACACAATGTGTGGGCTCGGGACGCCCTTTGCATCGCCCTATTAGAGCCTCTGGCTCTAATCAGGTGACGACAAAAAAAAAAAGCCCCATTGAACTCCATGCGTCCGGTGCCCCTGCATGCAGATTAGGGGGCCGGACGCATGGATGGGGGGGCGGCGCCCCTGCGCCCTCAGTACACCGACCGCCACTGCTCGTTGCCGACCTTTGCCTGTTTCTGATCCTGCCTACAACTTGGAGTCTTTCCTCTTGGCTGTTACTAGACCAGGCTTGGGACCCAACTCCAATTTTGACTGTACTTGCCACACCCATAAGGTACTACCGGCTTTACCCCTGCTTCCTGGATGCCAGCACTCCCAAGTTGCAGAATAAACAGAAATGACCAGCGCTATGGAGTATATATCAACCGTATGTAGGTTATAAGGTGTGAGCTGCCAACAACCAAACCCAACAAAGGGTTAAAGAATGGAAAAGTGCAAGAAAGGTTGAAAACGGCGCTACCTTTTAAAGTGTTAAAGTGCACTTAAATAAATAAATAAGTGGTGATTTTCACTGTTAAAAATAAATTAAATTATAAGGTGCACAAGTGATATCCGGTCTAAATGGAGACCGGTTATTTTATTCTTAAAATTAATTGCATGATCTTAAAGTGCCAAGTGCTTTAAAGTCGCACGATTTTACCGTGATGTTGCCGCGATTTTGATGGAGTTTGACTTGGCTTGAATGTCTTTGGACCTCAAAACGCATCAAAATGGTGCCAAAGTAGTGCAGGGACTACTTTGAAGTTGGTGCGACTTCAAGTCACACAGATATGAATGGTACTCATTGGAAACAATAGAGAACGACTTGTCGTGCGATTTTGCAGTCCAAAAGTGCATGACAAGTCGCACAAGTGTGAAAGGGGCCTAAATCGGGTCCCACGCTTCTCTTTTAATGGATTTCAGATTTAAGAAAACAAATTAAAGGGGAACTCTACCTTCTTGTCATATGGAAAGCCCAATAAATGTGCAGAAAATAAACTATAGGGATTCAGCAATGGCGGAGGTGAGAGTCTGTAATGTGCCGGGTGATAATTCCAGGAATTTTTTCTTTGCACAAATTTATCATACAGAGAAGAGAAGGCCGGAGTTTGTCACTGTTAATTTTCCACACATTTCTTCCAGCTGGAAAGATCAAATATTGCCGATGGCAAGAACAGAGCGCCGACCCGTTCAGGAACCCAGAGATGAATTGCAGAGTGTTCTGTGGGGGAGGGGACATGTTACTACAGATTTATTGACCGTTTCAAAGGAAAACATAAAAAAAGAGTTTGGTGCTACATATACTACATAACATCACCTGGAACAAAGGAAAAGGAGCTTACAATCTATTGGGTATAAGTGTATAGATTGTGTACAGTGCAGCCAGCAGTTGTGTACCATGAAGCCAGAAGTTGTGTACAGTGCAGCCAGAAGTTGTGTACAGTTCAGCCAGAAGTTCTGTACAGTGCAGCCAGAAGTTGTGTACAGTGAAGCCAGAAGTTGTATACAGTGCAGCCAGAAGTTGTGTACAGTGAAGCCAGAAGTTGTGTACAGTGCAGCCAGAAGTTGTGTACCGTGCAGCCAGAAGTTGTGTACAGTGCACCCAGAAGTTGTGTACAGTGCAGCCAGAAGTTGTGTACAGTGCAGCCAGAAGTTGTGTACAGTGCAGCCAGAAGTTGTATACAGTGTAGCCAGAAGTTGTGTACAGTGCAGCCAGAAGTTGTATACAGTGCAGCCAGAAGTTGTGTACAGTGAAGCCAGAAGTTGTGTACAGTGCAGCCAGAAGTTGTGTACCGTGCAGCCAGAAGTTGTGTACAGTGCACCCAGAAGTTGTGTACAGTGCAGCCAGAAGTTGTGTACAGTGCAGCCAGAAGTTGTGTACAGTGCAGCCAGAAGTTGTATACAGTGTAGCCAGAAGTTGTGTACAGTGCAGCCAGAAGTTGTATACAGTGCAGCCAGAAGTTGTGTCCCGTGAAGCCAGAAGTTGTGTACAGTGCAGCCAGAAGTTGTATACAGTGCAGCCAGAAGTTGTGTACAGTGCAGCCAGAAGTTGTGTACAGTGCAGCCAGAAGTTGTGTCCCGTGAAGCCAGAAGTTGTGTACAGTGCAGCCAGAAGTTGTGTACAGTGCAGCCAGAAGTTGTATACAGTGCAGCCAGAAGTTGTGTACAGTGCAGCCAGAAGTTGTGTTCAGTGCACCCAGTTGTGTACAGTGCACCAGGGGAGGACTGGGCCAGGGGGCAGGGGGGCAATTGCCCCCTGTGCCACTCTAATGTCCTATAAAAAGGCTGCACCACTCCTGCCACAGACATGCCCAAAGAATTCCTGGAGAAGAGAAGAAAAAAGTCTCCACCGCTAACCTACTGAGTGCAGGATGAAGACAAGGATAGAGTGCAGCCCCCTCCCCTAGCAGGGATGGTGTAAGCTGTGTCTGAGCTGAGGCAGGTTCCATGCCCCACTGGGGACTCTCCTCCCCTGGCAGCCCCAACCGAGCTGTCCCAGCTCCCCCCAACCTCCCCCTGCTGGCAGGTTGGGAACCCGAATTCAGTTGGTGAGTAGAGATTACCTGGAGAAGGGCTTCAGCCTGAAATGGGGGTCAGGAGGAGGCTGGGAAGAGGGAGAGTGGGAGGGGGGGCCGAGTCGATGCACTATGGACCTCTGGTTTGTACTTGCCCCCTGGGCCGAAAGTTGCCAGTCTGCCCCTGCAGTGCACCCAGAAGTTGTGTTCAGTGCACCCAGAAGTTGTGTACCGTGCAGCCAGAAGTTGAGGTCATTTTCACAGTTTTCGGGGCTCCCCATCCTTATCCAAGTTCATCATTCCTAATAGAAACCCAAAAGAAACCCCGTAGACTGTTCTTTGGAGCCAGTGGAAGAATGACCAAAATGCTGTCTGCCTGGCTTTGATTGCTCTCTTTTGGGGGTGCAAATTTCCAAATACCCATCAGAGAAAAGAGGAACAGATGCATTTGACCATAAAGAAGGCCCTTCCCTCTAAAACAGGGACAGATCAGAGGCTTAAAGCGGAGCTCCACTCAAAAGGGCAATCTCCGCTTGTTGCCACATTTGGAACCTTATGGGGGGGGGGGGGGTGGCTGACTTTGCGGCGGTGGACTCAGCAGGAAGTTCACCCTCCCTCCTTCCCCCACCGCTGGGCCATTCACAAAGCTCAGCGCGCTTCCCGCATGCGCAGTAAGGAACTGGTTGCGAAGCCTCAAGGCTTCACTGCCGCTTTCCCTTAGCCAAGATGGCGGTGGCAGCATCTGAGAGCTGATTGAAAAATTGGCTCGGATGAAGACACTGCTGGATTTGTGGACAGGTAAGTGTCCTAATATTAATAGTCATCAGCTACAGTATTTGTAACTGCTGACTTTCAAATTATCTTCAAATCTACCTATTTTTTTTCTATTTGAAACATTCAAATCAATACATTTTGAATCGGTCGAATCAAAAATTTTCTCGATTCGAATGTGGCAAACAAACTGGCTAAAAGGGCGTGTCCCAATGATGGTAATAAATAGCGCATACTCAGACTGATCTGAGGTGGTAAGTGGGGTCCCCCAAGGCTCAGTCCTGGGACCAACCTTGTTCAATTTATTCATAAACAGCATTGAGGACGGGATCAGGAGTTCGTTATCAGTTTTTGCAGATGACACAAAATTGGGAAGGGCAGTAACTGCACAGCATGAAGCAGATATCCTACAGAATGACCTGGACAAAATAACGGAGTGGGCAACGACATGGCAAATGAGGTTTAATGTGGAGAAGTGTAAGGTTTTGCACTTGGGGAATAAAAACATAAAAGCACAATACACTTTAGGGGGGGATCCCTTGGGGGAATCAAAAATGGAGAAAGATCTGGGAGTCCTGGTAGAGGATAGACTAGGCAATAGCATGCAATGTCAAGCGGCATCTGCCAAAGCCAGCAGAATATTAGCATGCATAAAGAAAGGGATGTATTCCAGAGATAAGACTATAATCCTTCCACTTTATAAAACTCTGGTCCGATCACATCTGGAGTATTCTGTCCAGTTCTGGTCACCAGTCCTCAGGAGGGATGTGTTGGAGCTGGAGAGAGTCCAGAGAAGGGCAACTAAACTAATTAGAGGATTGGAGGACCTTAATTATGAAGAGCGTCTGCAATCGCTTGATTTATTCTCCCTGGAGAAGAGACGACTGAGAGGGGACATGATAGCAATTTATAAATATCTCAATGATGATCTCAGCATAGAAAAAAAGCTATTCAGTCGCAAGGATTGTATGAGGACGCGAGGGCATACAATGTGATTAGAGGAGAAGCCTTTTAATCTCAGGCAATGCAGAAGGTTCTTTACTGTTAGGGCTACAAGATTGTGGAATTCTCTACCACAAGAGGTGGTTTCTGCGGGAAGTATGGTGGCTTTCAAAAGACTCTTAGACGTACATCTCAAGGATCAGAACATTCAGGGGTATGAGAGATGATTACAGTCACACACACCTATACAGGTTGAACTGGATGGACTATTGTCTTTATTCAACCTCACCTACTATGTAACTATGTAACTATGTAAATGAAAAATCTTCTTTGGCCTAACAAAAACAGCATTATTTAAAAATGGTATTCTAATAACACACACAGATTTCAGAGATATGTTTACAGTTCGAAGTCGACTGGAATTCGATGTAAAATTTGATTAAAATTTTAATTTGATTTAAAAAAAAAAATTTTAATTAGATTTTCCGAAATTCAGACGAATTTAGTTTTGTTATTCGAAACATTCTGCAGACTTCATTTTTACTACAATTCGGGTATTCGAATATATCCGAATGTCCAAATAACAAAAAATTTGTCTGAATATTTATTCGGAACTAAACAAACCACACATGTCTACTGATCACTATATTAGCGTCACCGGTTCCCAAAAAGTATCACAAGTGTCAGTTAGTGTCAGAATATCCACTACAATATCGCAGTCCTGCTATGTCGCTGGTCACCACCATTACTAGTAAAAAAATAAAAAAAAAATTCCATAATTATATCCCATAGTTTGTAGACGCGATAGCTTTTGCACAAACCAATTAATATACGCTTATTGGGATTTTTTATTTACCAAAAATATGTAGCAGAATAGATACTGGCATAAATTTATGAAGAAATTAGATTTTATTTTATTTTTTTAGAAAATAAAAAATATTGTTTTTTATTTTATTTTTTTAAATTGTCGGTCGTTTTTTGTTTAATCACTTTACGACCGCCCGCCTGCTGCAGGCAGCCCCTCCTGCGCAAACCGCCGTAGGTATACGTCGGTCGCGCACAGGGAGCTAGGGGGCAAATGCATGCTGCCGCCAGCGCGCTCCCGCCCCTGCTCATCAGCGTGGAAGCCGATGTACGGGGCAGGCGGCTCCGATTGCCACCGGACACCCGCGATCGTTCCCTGCTGAGAGAGAAGGATGGTCAGATGTTGTAAACACAGCCGACCGTTCTTCTCTCCGGAATGATCACAGAGCTCCTGTGATCCTTCTATATAGGATCACATGTCTCTATGGTCATTTCAAAAGCCACACCCCCCCCCCCACAGTTAGAATCACTCCCCTAGGGTCACATTTAACCCCTTGATCACCCACAATGTTAACCCCTTCCCTGCCAGTGTCATTATTACAGTAACAGCGCATATTTATAGCACTGATTACTGTAGTAATGTCACTAGTCCCGCCAAAAGTGTCAAAAATGTCAGTCAGGGGTCCGATCTGTCCGCCGCAATGTCACAGTTCAGCAAAAAATTTGCAGATCGCCACCATTACTAGTAAAAAAAAACAATAAAAATTGCATAAATTTTTCCCATAGTTAGTAGACGCGATAACTTTTGCGCAAACCAATCAAAATACGCTTATTGTGTTTTTTTTTTTTTTTTTACCAAAAATTTGTAGCAGAAAACAAATTGGCCTAAAATGTTAAAAAAATTAAATTTCTTTTTTTTTCTTTTGGGAATGTTATATAGCAGAATGTGAAAAATATTTTTTTTTTTTTTAGAATTGTCGCTCTTTTTTTGTTTATAGCACAAAAAATAAAAATTGCACAGGTGATCAAATACCACCAAAATAAAGCTCCATTTGTGGGGGAAAAAAGGACATAAATGATATTTAGGTACAGCATCGCACAACAGCGCAATTGACCGTTAAACTAACACAGTGCTGAATCGCAAAATATGGCCTGGTCATTAAGGGGGCAAATCCTTCCGGTCCAGAATTGGCTAAATCGCAAAAAAATAAAAAAAAATTTAGAGATGATGAAAAACCACCAAAAGAAAGCTCTATTTGTGGGGGAAAAAAGGACAAAAAATGTATTTGGGTACAGCGTCGCATGACAGCGCAATTCTCAAATAAAATGACGCAGTGCTGTACAGCAAAAAAATGGCTTAGTCATGAAGGGTAAATCTTCTGGAGGTCAAGTGGGTAGGTTGACCCTCTGTCCCTCACGGTAGTATTGTGTAGGACAAGCTTAGATTTACCAACTCAAGCCAAAAAATGTCAATTGTGAAGTCTGGAAATTACGGTGTCCAAACCACGGCCCTCCAGCTGTTGTGGAACTACACTTCCCATGATGCATTGTAAATCTCTGACATTCACAGACATGACTAGGCATGATGGGAATTGTAGTTCCTGAACAGCTGGAGGGCCATAGTTTGGACACCATATGCAAACCGTGGCCCTCCAGCTGTTGCAAAACTACAAGTCCCATCATGCCTCTAGAAGTCATGCTTGTGGCTGTCAGAGTCTTGCTATGCCTCATGGGACTTGTAGTTCTGCAACAGCTGGAGGGACACAGTTTGCATATCCCTGACTTAGAAGATGGGTGAAGAGAGTCTGAAGCTGGATTCTAGCAGAGAGGAACAGGTAACATGGTTGGTGAAGCTCTCAGTAAATAATAGAAGAGTAAAAGTAATATAAATATGGAATTTTCTTCCATGTCCTTGGTTCAAGCTTGGGCTGATGTGAAACAAGTTAAATGGGGCGGAATCCTCTATAGGTTTTTAATTTGTAAATTGCTATTAATAATGCATGACGTCTTCTTATCACGGCTTCTTTAGATGGAAGTGATGTTGATGATTAGGTGTTAAGGGATTTCCCGTGAATGGAATATGGAGAAGACATGTTTCATGCTGAGGAGACTTCATAATCTTCAACTTGATGGAAATTGCTTTTTAAAACAGAATCTCGCCAATCAAGCGTGAACGATACGTGCTCACCAGTGGCACTCCCTATTTTCCACAGTTCTCAAAGTGTAAATGTAAAATCATCTGTTCATTGTGATGGCCTTTTGCTTGAAATATTTAGCCGGTTTACAAAATGTTGGCGGGGAGAGACATCCAATAGGAAATTATAGGAAAGTCAACGAAAAAGTGATTTGAGAGGATGCTAGGTTGACCCTGATGAACTTTGGTCTTTTTTTCTTAGTTTCATTGTATTTATTTTACTGGGTTATTGTCAGAGCTTTTTTCATCTGGAACTTGGTGGAACTCAGTTCCACCACCTCTGGCTCAGGCCCTCTGTTCCCCACTCACCACTATCACGTGTAAATATAGAAGTCTGGCTTCTGTGTCTACAAGTGACAGCTTGTCTCCCAATGGCTCCCACATATCTGATCTCCTGAGCGGCTCCCACTGAGTGTAAGAAGGGAGATGCAGGTGCCATGCGGATGCCGACACCCCACTGGATGATCTCCCTGCAAGTGAGTGAGTCAGGGCCACCTGCAGTGTGGCGGAGAGGTACTAGAGTCAGCTGCAGTGGCCCGTCCATTAGGGGCACCGCCATCCCCATCCATCCATCCGGCCCCCAAATCTACATCCAGGGCACCAGATTCCAATGGGGGATTTTTTTTTTATGCACGTGATTAGAGCCAGAGGTTCTAATACGCTTCAAAAAGGGTGGGCTCGGGGCGCAGTGCACTGCGCCCCGAGCCCACCCAGTTGTGTAACAATAGCGAATGAATATTCGCTATTGCCACACTGATTCTCCTCCTGGCCAATCAGGAAGCGGGTCCTGAGACCCATTTCCCGATTGGCTGAAAGGAGAAGCCATCCTATTGGCGAAGGAGGAGGAGGGAGGAGATGCGGTAGAAGCCCGACCAAGGAAGGGGGTCTTGAAGGAGACTGAGGGGGAAGCCGCCACCGCCTCCACATGTCAGCCCAGGGGCAGCACAGGGTGAATGAGCTGGCGTCTAAGGGGGGGGGGGTATGGTGTGCGGTGCGGGCTGGAGCTGGTGTGGTCCATGGTCAGGTCCGTCTTCTGCCCCCCCCCACCCATGGAACAGCAGCCGCCACTGGTCAGCTGGGGGCTTCAGCTTAATACAGAAACAAAAGTAAGACATGAATAAGATGGTGCAGCTTTTAAGGAGGGGGAAGAAGATGGGGGCAGTCAAGGGGGGGTTGTATGCAGAGGTAAGAGCTGAAAAGGGGTGAAAGTGATGTGTGGATGGAGGATGTAGAGATAAGCAGCTGTGGAAGAAGGCTGAATTCTGCACTCTATGTGTAGCACACCAATTAACTCTGCGTTCTGTATGCAGCGCACCCCTGAACTCTGCACTATGTACGTAGTGCACCCACAAATTCTGTACGTAGTGCACCCCTAAACTCTGCACTCTGTGTATAACCCTCAAACTCTGTACATAATGCACTCCTGGTATTTAATGCCCCTTTAAGACCCTCCCACTGTTAGTGAAATTTGACCAAACCCACTATACTCTGTGGTTTGGAGGGTGTGTGTATGGGGGAGGGGAGTTCAAGGGGGTCATGGTTGAGTTCCTGCACCTAGTTTCTGAGAAAAAAGCCCTGGATATTGTCAGGAACATCGTGCAAGCTGTTGGATTCAAGCACATGGCTAAAGAGAAGGAATCACAGCGCGTGCATGAACGAGTTTGCACATCCACCACAGACATTAGCACCAAGAATGCTAGTTAAAACTAAGCCCTGAAAAGGCTAATTGCTGAATGGTCTTCATCCTTATGCATGCAGCTCCTGATCTTTGATCCTTATGTCAGATTCCTATGGAAATGAGGCCTTGTAGAAGTCCAGATCGGGGTTCCCCAAGGTACAGAGTTTTGTTTTAGGACCCCTGATGGTGGGGATGGACTAGCAGCTGACTTTAACCAGGTTGCGGCCCCCATATACGCCCAGCTGAAGATGCAGAGATCCCTTGTGTGTGCACAGTATAGATGGCAACAGTCGGAAGAGGATCCTGGAAAACGGCCAAGGCCAGGGTACACGGCAGGTGGGCAAAACGGTAGGCAAAGCCGGGGTTGGTACACAGAAAGTCAGACATAGAATACAAGTAATACGTAGGGAAAAGGAGGACGGAGGAACTAGGAAGTTGCTCAGGCAACACAAGCTGCACTGAGCATTTCTATGTTTAGAAAAGCAGACTGGGAGGCAGACCAAGAAGTGATAGATGGGAAAAGGATATAAATCCACAGTAGAATAGGTGATGCCCATAGGTGTCTAATTGGACACTTGTGGAGCTCTAGACAAAAGGTCCTATTCACAATGTCCAGATACAGCTCCCCAACCAGCTTCTCTATGGCACTATTCAGTGAAAGGGTTCCCTCTCCAACCAAGCTTTCACAGGCAATGTCTTCAAGCAAATGTCTTTAAAGTGGTTCTAAAGGCAGAAAGTTTTTTGCCTTAAGACATTCTATGCATTAGGGTAAACAACCTGTGTATTGTTCCCCCTGCAGGGCCAGGCTGTCAGGACTCAGGTAGGAGGCTAAAGTGACGAGAGGGCTCCCCTTGCGGCTGAGTGCAGAGTACCTCTGGAGATGGTGACAGAGGGTGCTATGCCCAAAGATGCACAGGTTGCCTGCAGGTGAAGCTGCTTGAAGAATCGGATCCGCAGTGGAAAAGGTGGTCACAAGCAATGGATCACTGGAAATGCAGGCAGGTCAATGCAAAGCAGGGTCAGTAGCCAGGCCGAGGGTCAAACACGGGAGGTCAATCAGAAGCAGAGGCAGGTAGAGTAGTCGGGATCAAGCCAGGGTCAAACACGGGAAGGCAATCAGGAATAGGCAGGAGAAAGTCCGTAAAGCAAGCCGGGTTTAGAGCCAGGAGAGAAGCCAGAGCAGGTCAGGGATAGCCGGGTCGGTAACAGTTAATCAAGCAGAAGTTCAAGGCACAGGAAACACAGGATACTAGCTGAAGATAATTCAGCAATGAGAGATAGCCAGTGCTGAGTTTATATATGCCAGTGGATGCTGGTAATTAGGACGTACCGCGGCGTGCGCCAATGCTCCGTTGCGTATGCCAATTCGCCATCTCCTACCTTTCACTCATGCGCGTGTTAGCCATCTTGGGCATTGGCGTATCTGCCAGTTCTCTTCAAACCTCTTCCCTGACACTGGCACTCCCACTAGGTGAATTAGGCTGCCGCCAGGGGCACACTGCTGCCTAGGGGGCGCAACCCCCAGCCACTGATTTCCCTACTAGCCTGGCGTGGGAACACAAGGGGCTAAAGAATGCCACCCTACACTCGGCTGGGGCGCCGACTGACTCTTCAGAGAAAGCAGCAGGCGTTGAGAACATCTGTCACGGATCCTGCAGAGGAGGTCAGCAGCAGCTCAGACTATGAGGAGGGCAACACCAAGCAGGTCTCCAGGAGGACAGCTGGGGAGGAGGGCACTATGTCCCAGGTCTCCGGATGTAGGAGAAATTCTGCTGGCTCGGTGAGTCTGCTGTGACCCACTCTGACCATGTAGTCACCCACGCCCTAGGTAAGACTACTGTCCGTGAGTCGTAGGACAGCTAGATAGACGGAGGAGGCGGGCACCATGTCTCAGGTCTTCAGACATAAGAGAAATTTTGCTGCGCCAGTGAGTCCGCTCTGACCATGTAGTTACCTGTGCCCTAGGCAAGACTAACAGTTAGTCGCTAGCTAGTCTTGCCTAGGGCACAAAATAGTCAAGCACCGGCCCTACTTTCCTGAGCCTCGACTCAATCCAGCGATGTGCATGGGAGCCTGCAGTCATAGCAAGAGGCCAGGACTGCCAGCAGGGGACCCCAAAAAGAAGAGGATCAGGGCTGCTCTGTGCAAAACTATTGCGCAGAGCAGGTAAGTATGACATGCTTGTTTTTAAAAAAATAAAAATAAATATATATATATATATATATATATATATATATATATATATATATATATAAATAAATTTAGTATCACTTCAAGTCCTTGTTTCTCCAAGGCCCTCATGCCCTTAGGCTCCACCAGTAACCGCTGTTCTGTAACACACAGGCTGCCTCCCAGGGAAGGAGACCCCAGGAAAGTGAGCTCTGATCAGACCCTCCCAAACATTTATCTTCTCCCCAGCCACACCTTCTGGGCCAGCCTCCCAGAGATTGTCTAGGGTTGGATAAATATTCATAACCCAGTAAATAACCCTCCTAATCCTACCTATTTCTGGAAGCTTCTTCAAGAGGCAGGCTGATGCAATCAACCCCCAGGCTTAGGGACAGACCAGGGCAGATCTGAAAATATATTGCTGTTCAACTGAGTACATCAGAACAAAAGACGAAATGTATACAGCCTAAGGCAGGGCACTAAACTGGATTGATGCTTGGTTCCATTTCACCCAGAGGAGGAGCCATCTTCAGAGCAGTAGGCCCCATGCACACCTCAGTGATTTGTGGCTTGAATCTCAATGCTCCAAAATTATGGAGGAGAAAAAAATCAATAATTTTTTATGGAGAAGGTACACATCTTCACTCCAAGTCACCTGAAACTGAACGCCTGAAGCTCAAAAAAGTTCTGGAGCTTTTTTGTAGCTCGAATCAGGCAGATGTGAGCGTTTTTGGTGCATTTTCATTTCCATAGAAAAGAATTAAAATGCACCATTCCCGCGTTTTTATGCCAATTTATGCATTTTGTTACACATTTTCTGCGCAAATTTTAACATTTAAAATTTAAATAGTAATAATATATGAATAAATAAATGTAAAATAAATACACAAATAAGTAAAAATACCTTTAAAAATATTAAATACATTATTATTATTATTATTAATAATAAAAATAATAATAATACACACAAACCTGAAAAAAAATACTAATAATTACTAAAAATAATAATTTATTTATTTATTGTAAATTAGGGGGTTTAGTTATTTATTATTATTTTATTTTTTTATTATCACTTAGTATTCATTTATTGAATTAATTTATTGTTTATTTATGATTATCTTTATCCACTTGTGTATTTATTTTATAATTATTATTATTACTACTAGTAGTAGTATTACAAACACCCTAACAAATAATAAATACCTAAAAAGAAGGACCTATATCTATGCCACATCCCATAATGTAGAAAAAAGCAACCATAATATGCAGAACCCCAGCTCTGCCAAAGGTGGACTTTACTGGCATAAACCTGAGACCAGACCCATAATATTTGACAATATCAAAATTTTAATTAATACATAAATACATATACTGAAAAAACACATGATAGATATCACATTAACACAATACAGCGACACACATATATATTAAAATCACTGTAAAAACAGTAGGACATAGGATAAGGTCCTAGTACAACATATTCCTGAATCCCATCCGGGATGGAATATTCCCCAATTGTAGGGTTACATGGATTGCACCAAGACCCCTCCAGGTTGCTCAAGACCACTTGTGAGAGGGTTTCCTATTCTGTTAAAAAAAATAAACACATATTACATACTGTGTTTCCCCAAAAATAAGCCTGGGTCTTATATTCATTTTGGCACCTATAGACACAGTAGGACTTATTTTCGGGGTAGGTTTTATCTCCCTCCCTGCCTGTCAGGAATCCCCTGTGTGAACCTACTAAAAGTGTTTGTAAAATCCTAAAATCCACTCTATTACTGTTTTATATAATGTCTAGGGGTGGCCCGTCCATTGGGGGCGCAGGGGCGCTGCCCCCCAATCTACATGCAGGGCCCGGGCGCATGGATTCCAATGGGTTTGTTTTTTTGAAGCACGTGATTATAGCCAGAGGGTCTAATAGGCTTCAAAAAAGGGTGGGCTCGGGGCGCAGAGTTGTGTGACAATAGTGAAAGAATATTCGCTATTGTCACACGGATTCTCCTCCTGGCCAATCAGGAAGCGCGTCCTGAGACCCGTTTCCCGATTGGCTGAAAGGTGAGGCCATGCCATTAGCCGAGGAAGGAGGAAGAGGGAGGAGACGCAGGAGACCGAGTGAGGGGGAAGCCGCCGCCCCTGCTGCTGACTGCCGAGACGCAGGAGACCGAGCGAGGGGGAAGCCGCTGCTGCTGCTGACTGCCCTCCACATGTCCAGGGTGAGTGAGCCGGTAACCGATGTGCGGGCTGGTGTGGTCCGGGGGGATATGGTATGGTCAGTCTGCTGCCGACCCCCCCCCCCCCCCGCCCATGAAGCACCGTATCTGTAATCTAATTGTGTGAAATACTTTCCGTACAGCACCGCTCGGTGCTCAGCTGATCTCCCCCTCTGCTCTCCTTCTCTTCTCATAGCCGTCAGTGGGGATCTCAGCCCCTCCCCTCTGCAGTGCTTAGAGAGGCGCTGTACCAAAGCTATTTCACACAATTACGGTATAATATAATACTCAGCACGGTGACCCACTCTGAACAGGGGAGGGGCTGAGATCCCCCGCTGACAGCAATGAGAAGAGAAGGAGAGCAGAGCGGGACATCAGCTGAGCGCTGAGCGTTGCTGTACGGAAGGTATTTCACACAATTAGATTACAGAAACACACATTGGACATTATATAAAACAGTAATAGAGTGGATTTTACATACACTAAACTAGGGCTTATTTTTGGGGTAGGGCTTATATTGCAGCCCTCCCCGAAAATAATAGTAGGTGTTATTTTCAGTGTAGGTCCTATTTTCGGGGAAACATGATATACATAAACTCTAGCAAATTTTCTCTTTTCAAACGTGTTTCCTTTTCATTGTAAACTCCAAAAGAAAAAAACAAGTCCATGGCCTGGCTGTCTTAGTGTCTCATAGGCAGGCATATAGGCCATATAGCTTCCCAAAGGAGAAAGAGGGAAGGAAAGGCATACACAAAAAAGCATCTACAAATGCAAATACAAAATAAATAAATAACCCTAACCTCTAATCCTAACCCTAACCCCCAACTCCTAATTCAACCTTAACTCTAACCTCTTAACCCCCGTTCACATTAGGTCGCTCCGACTTTCGGGGGCGACCTGTGAAGTCGCGTGCACCGCGACTTCAGCGCGACTTGCACGGACTTCATATAATGAATGTCTATGCAAGTCGCCTCCAGGTCGCCCCGAAGTAGTACAGGACCCTTTTTCTAAGTCGGAGCGACTTGTGTCACTCCTATTAGAACCGGTCCTGTACTACTCAATGGACCCGATGGTGCGCGACTTGCCAGGCTGACCAAGTAGCCTGGCAAGTCGTAATAGTGTGAATCGGCTCTTACCCTAACAGGGAAAAAATAATAAATAAATAATAATAAAAAAAATAAAAGCTGATGGAAAATCTAAATAAAGCAGAAATACCTAGCAACAAAAGATGCAACAGATGATAGTTTTCTCAATAGGCTAGTAAAAAAAATGCCAAAGCTCAAAAACGCTGTAAAAAAAAAAAAGTGTGCTTAAAAACGTGCCAAAATTGTGCATAAAAACACAAAAAAAACCACCAGAAAAATGCACAAAGACGCTAAGCTCAGGTTTGGACAGTGGCAAGCCGACCACACCATACCCCCCCCCCCCCCGACCACACCAGCTTGCTCCCCCATCTCCGGCTCACTTACATTAAAGCGCTAAAGATGCCGTGGAACACTCCTGCCTGGCCCCATTAGAAGCCTCCCATCAGCTTCATCTCCGGCGGCGTCTTCTGGCGTCTCCTCCCTCCTCCTCCTCCTCCTTGTCCTTGGCCAATAACATGGCCTCTCCTTTTGGCCAATCAGGAAATGGGTCTCATGACCCGCTTCCTGATTGGCCAGGAGGAGGATCCATGTGACAATAGCGAATTTTCATTCTCTATTGCCACACAACTGGGTGGGCTCTGCGCCCCGAGCCCACTTTTTTTTTTTTGCCTGTGAGAGCCTCTGGCTCTAATCACATGGTTAAAAAAAAAAAATCCCAATTGAACTCCATGCGTCCGGTGCCCCACATGTAGATTAAGGGGCCGGACTCATTGGTAGGGGGGGCGGCGCCATATACACCAGCCGCTACTGGGTTTGGATGCAGCCTTAATCTATGGAAAACAGTGCTGGAGAGGAGGTAAGTATTGCAATAAGAGCTGCTTTTTTTTTTTTTTTTTATAAAGCCTGGGCTGTATTTATTTGTTCATTTTTGGGCTTCTGTTGCTTGGAACTGCATGGGCACAAATTTGCTCTAAGGAGCTGAAGAAAGGTTCTTTAGGATGATCATGGAATAAATAGACACTCTGCTATCATTGGAATGCATGGGACACCCTTTATCTGCTCATATAATGAGCTAATAATACAATTATGCAAAATGTTATTTTCCTGCTGCTAAACACAACTTGGGCAAGTAAAATCCGAAGCAAACAATCCCTTTAATTGCAGCTCTGGGGATTCCGAGCTGCTTAACGAACTTCTCGTCCCACTTGTCCCAAAATCTTTCCATTTGATGTTTTGCCCGGTGTCCCTCCCCAAAATAAAAAATCTGCGACTGGCTCTTGCTATAGGCAAATAATCTGGATAAAAGCTTTCCTGCTTGCGCTCAAAATTCCTTTTGATCTTTTTCCGTAAGAAAAAAGAATGTTGAGTTGGAGCGGGAGCAGATAAGAGAGAGTAATTGGCAGAATACAAGGAGCTCTTTACTGTTTCACATTGTGGGAGACGGTGACTTGCAAAGCAAAAACATTTACATAACAAAAAACAAAAAAATAACTTATTTTATTTGGGCTTTCATCAAAACAATTTGCATTAAAAAGGACTTCATTAAAAGAAAACTGTGCAATTTTTTAATATGTTGAACTTTACTGAAACCTGAATTTCAGAGTTGGGCTGTACGGCAGTTTTTTTGTCCCACTTATTTGCGTTATTTTCTGTTATATTGAACTGCATCAGGTTATTATTATTCTGGAGTATTCTGACTTTTCTATTGGTGGTAAAAAGCCACTGCAACTTGTTTATGCGTTTTGATATCTCCCTCTGTCCTTCACTCCTGTTTAGTGCTAGTTAGTTCACACCCTAGCCAGACCCCCCTTGATTCTTCCATGTTCCCTCATTCGGAGTTACTATTTCACAGAGACAGCGGTTGTCTTCCTACCAGTGGCGGCTGGTGCTCCATGGGTCGGAGGGGGGGCAGACGGACCACACCAGCCCATACACCATACCCCCCCCCCGAACCACACCAGCTTCAGCCCACACACCATACCCCCCCCCCGGACCACACCAGCTTCAGCCCACACACCATACCCCCCCCGGACCACACCAGCTTCAGCCCACACACCATACCCCCCCCCCCCGGACCACACCAGCTTCAGCCCACACACCATACCCCCCCCCCGGACCACACCAGCTTCAGCCCACACACCATACCCCCCCCTGGACCACACCAGCTTCAGCCCACACACCATACCCCCCCCCCCCCCGGACCACACCAGCTTCAGCCCACACACCATACCCCCCCCCCCGGACCACTCCAGCTTCAGCCCACACACCATACCCCCCCACCCCCCGGACCACACCAACTTCAGCTCACACACCATAACCCCCCCCCCCCGACCACACCAGCTTCAGCCCACACACCATACCCCCCCCCCCCGGACCACACCAGACACCAGCTTCAGCCCACACACCATACCCCCCCCCCCGGACCACACCAGCTTCAGCCCACACACCATACCCCCCCGGACCACTCCAGCTTCAGCCCACACACCATACCCCCCCACCCCCCGGACCACACCAACTTCAGCTCACACACCATAACCCCCCCCCCCCCCGACCACACCAGCTTCAGCCCACACACCATACCCCCCCCCCCCCGGACCACACCAGCTTCAGCCCACACACCATACCCCCCCCCCCGGACCACACCAGCTTCAGCCCACACACCATACCCCCCCCCCACCCCCCGCACCACACCAACTTCAGCTCACACACCATAACCCCCCCAGACCACACCAGCTTCAGCCCACACACCATACCCCCCCCCCCACCACACCAGCTTCAGCCCACACACCATACCCCCCCCCGGACCACACCAGCTTCAGCCCACACACCATACCTGTTATATTCTCCGTGTTGTGAGAGACACCGGACTCTGGTCTGGAACAACGGATGTTTATTCAGGACTCACTGTACAGCATTACAGGACAGCTCTGCATATCAATACATCTCTACATGTGTCTAAAGATGGCCACTCTGCCCCTTGACCCTTGTCATCACTCCTGGGTGGAGCCAGCCTTAAAGTGACAGTACATGTGAAACCCTTCAGGTATAACACCTTCCATCCATACCTAAAAAAAAAAAACAAAAAACAAAAAAAAAACAACAAAACGAGAACAGGCATAAAACAGTAACTCATAATTGTCCAATACAGTCCTCCAACTCAGGAGATTTACATGGTTTCTTCCACGTCCGGATGTGAGAACAACTTCCAGGGAAGCTCCGGGGGGAAAATGGCAGCGGATCACTTTCGGCGGGCCCGTCGAAAGTCTCGTAACCGGTCTTGCATTTGAAACCGGTCAGGAGGGCGACAGTGTCGTTGAGGACGGGCACCCAGCGACTCGGGGCTGGAGGAAGCAGGGCTGGCCGGAATGGACACCGGCGGGGCCAAGAGGGGATTCCCTAGCTCAGAGGGTGAGCAGACCTCTGGACCAGGGCTGGAGGGCTCTGTTGGAGCTGAGTTCAAAAGTTCAGAGTCTCCCCAAGCATCAGTCTCAATGCCTCCTGATCCGGTAGGAGCAGATCCTTGAGACACTGGAGGTGCAGCCGATGTCAGGGATTCGGGCAGCTGAGAACGAGAACGCAATTGGTCCACATGCCTTCTGCAAATGGAACCATCTTCCAGGCAGACCCGATACATTTTGGGTCCCAAAGTCTCTGCGACGATAGCAGGAAGCCAACGAGTGTTGGAAGCGCCATAAGATCGGGCCCATACCTTTTGCTGGGCTGTAAACCGGGGAATCTCGTCGTGTTCGACCCTCTTGTCTTGGGACTGCCGTACATGTTCCTGGACCGTTTGAGGGCGGAGCATATCCAAAACAGTCCATGGCTGCCGACCCAAAAGAAGTTCAGCTGGAGTTTTCCCAGTGGTTGCATGTGGTGTGGTTCTGTAAGCAGAAAGGAAGGAGTCCAGCTGCTGGGGTGACAGGGACTGTTGTTTACTTGTAGCCACAGTAGCTTTGAAATAGCGTTTGAAGGTCTGTACAAACCTTTCTGCTTGACCATTTGTAGCCGGGTGGTAAGGTGCGGTCAACTTGTGTTTGATGTTGTGGGCAGTCAGGAAACCCTGAAACTCCTGGCTTGTGAATTGTGCACCGTTGTCTGTGACAATTTCTCTGGGGTATCCAAACGTAGCAGCGAGATGTAACAGTATGGAAATCGTCGCCTTAGTCGTTGGCTGAGTAACAGGAACGACCTCAGGCCACTTTGAATGGGCATCAATAATGATCAAAAAGGTGTGTCCTCTGATCGGGCCTGCAAAGTCCAAGTGTAGGCGAAACCAGGGAACCGTGGGCCAAGTCCAGGGCTGGACGCACCCTCGAGGAGGGTCTCTCGCAGTTTGTGCACATCCAGCACACGCATTCACATATGTCGTGATATCGGAGTCGAGGTTTGGCCACCACACATAGCCTCGGGCCTTTTGTTTCATACGTGTGCCCCCGGGATGACCAGTATGTAGCAATTCCAGAATGTGTCTCCGGAGGGTCTGTGGAACGATCACTCGGTCTCCCCATAAAACACAGTTGCCAGACACAGTTAATTCCAGACGCCTACGGAAGTAAGGCTCATAATCCTGTGTGACAGTTGCAGGCCAACCGTACCGTACCCAGGAGAGTATTGTCTTAAGGAAGGTATCCTTGGCTGTATGGGCTGCTACTTCCCCGGAAGACAGAAAGGACAGGCTAGTGTAACGACAACTCTTGACAGGTGGAGAAGAGTCTGTTAATGTCCTTGTCAGACGGGACATGGCGTCTGCATTAGCGTTGGCATCATGGCTGCGATACTGGATTTTGTAGCTATATGCTCCCAAGAATAGGGCATAGCGTTGAAGACGGGCTGCAGTCGTCTGGGAGATGCCTTTGTCAGGGCTAAAGATCTGAAGGAGTGGTTTATGATCAGTCAGTATGGTGAATTCCCTACCATACAGGTAAAGATGAAACTTCTTAATTGCCCATATGAGCGCCAGAGCCTCTTTGTCAATGTGAGAGTAATTGCTTTCTGCTTTTGTCAAGGACCTGGAGGCGAATGCCACAGGTTTCTCTGACCCATCTGGTAAAACGTGAGATAGTACAGCCCCTAGACCATAGGGTGAGGCATCACAAGCCAAGGTGAGAGGCCTTTGGAGGTCATAGTGCACGAGCATGCGTGACGCCAACAGCTTTCGCTTAGAAACTTCAAAAGCACGTTGGCATGCAGCCGACCAGTTCCATCTGGAGTGTTTCTCCAAAAGCTTGTTTAATGGAAACAAAGTGTGTGCTAGATCCGGCAGGAATTTGTGGTAATAGTTCAGCAAGCCCAGGTATGATCGCAGCTGCTGGACGTTGGTCGGGGCTGGAGCTTTTACTAAAGCATCAACTTTGGCTTCCGTGGTGTGTATACCCTCTGCATCCACAAGGTGGCCACAAAACTCCAATTTAGGTACCATGAATTGGCATTTCGCTAAGTTCACTTTTAGACCCTGCTCTTGGAGTCTGGCCAACACAAGCTCCACGTTACGCTTGTGTTCCTGGTCCGTCAGGCCCGTGATGAGCATGTCATCTAACAGGCACTGTGTGAAAGGAATGTCCGCCAAAATCTCATCCATTTTGCGTTGCCAAATGGCTGGGGCGGAGGCTACCCCAAACACCATCCGATTGTATTCATACAGTCCCTTGTGAGTGTTGATTGTTAGAAACTTGCGGGACGAAGGGTGGACCTCAAACTGTAAATAAGCTTGCCTGAGATCAAGCTTGGTGAACTTTTGACCTCCTGCAAGAGAGGCAAAAATGTCATCTACTCTGGGTAGGGGATACTGGTCTATCTCCAGTTGAGAATTTAGTGCCATGCGGAAATCGCCACAAATGCGTAAGTCCCCATTCGCTTTCTTTACTGGTACAACTGGTGATGCCCACTCGCTGTGCTCTACCTTTGAGATGACACCTTGTTCCTCCAGCCGGCTTAGTTCAGCTTCCACACCTGCTCGGAGTGCGAAAGGTACCGTCCGAGCTTTGAAGAACCTAGGCTGGGCATTGGGTTTCAGCCTGAGTCTCACACAGTCATGCTTTATTTTTCCCAAATGGTTATCAAAGACTTGCGGGAATCGCTGTTTCAGGGACTTCACCCATCCCTCTTCATCCCCTGATGGGATGGTCACGGTGTTGCAGGGGTTAATGGCGATGTCTGGCATGCCAAAGTGAGCAATCCAGTCTCTCCCAAAAAGAGGGGGTCCCCCATGTTCTAGGATATATAATGGCATTCTCTTTGTCTGACCCTTGTAGGATACCTGTACTTTCACGTACCCCAGTGGGTGGAGTATCTGCTTTGAATATGTCTGCAGTTTGATTGGTGTTGGACGGACAGTTGTTCGGATCAGAAGTTTTCTCCATTGTTTCTGGGTGATAACTGAAACTGCTGCTCCTGTGTCTACATCCATCTTGAGTTTCTTTCCTTCCACGGTTACCTCTACAGTCATTGCTGAGGGTGCTGAATGCATATGATGTATGTCTAATCTGTGGAGCACTTCCTCATCCTCTGATTCAGATGACGATGTATATCTTCCCACCATATATGCCTTTGTCCTGGGGTTCAGAGGTTGTTTATTTCGCACCTTCTTACTACGGCAGACTCGTTTCAGATGGCCTGCCTTTCCACAATTATGACAGAGCTGATCCTTAAACCGGCAGACTTTGTGATCATGGTCTGTATTCCCACAACGGTAGCAAGCTGACGTCCTGGTTGGTGAGGTTCTATATTTACAGTTAGCTGCAGTTTGCTTGACTGCTGTTCTGAAAACTTCCTCTTTAACCTCTTCCCTTCTGCTCTGGGGGTTCAAAGCTTCTGTATCTTTCACAGCCATTTCCATCACTGAAGCTATCTCAATTGCCTTTGTAAGGGTAAGGTCTTTCTCTGTTAACAGTCTCTTTTGGCTAGACTCACTATTCAGTCCCATGACAAACTTATCCCTCAGTGCAGTTGGTAAATACTCCCCAAAAGAACAGGTTGAGGCTAGTCTGCGAAGGGCGAGCACATAAGCCTTAATTTCTTCACCTGGCTGCTGCTGCCGCTGATAGAACCTGAATCTTTCTGCAATCTCTAGTGGTTTAGGCTGGAAGTGATTCCCTAACAGTGTCAGGAGCTCTGCCAAAGTCTTAGTTGCTGGTTTTTCAGGGAAAAGGAGATCCCTAAGAGTGTCATATGTCCTAGCACCAACCACTGTCAGAAACACTGCTACTTGCCTGTCGCCTGGGATGGCATTTGCACAGAAATATTGTTCTAATCTTTCAATCCAAGAAATCCACGTTGTCTGTTCGCCATCAAATTCACTTAATGTCCCGATCAATGACATTTTCCTGCTGGGCTCTGTGGGTGTTTGTATTCCTGACAATCCAGAGTTTTTTTTTCTTCCTTTCCTTTCTCACACGGATAGTAACCTTGTAAATCCCATCCTCGTCGCCACTGTTATATTCTCCGTGTTGTGAGAGACACCGGACTCTGGTCTGGAACAACGGATGTTTATTCAGGACTCACTGTACAGCATTACAGGACAGCTCTGCATATCAATACATCTCTACATGTGTCTAAAGATGGCCACTCTGCCCCTTGACCCTTGTCATCACTCCTGGGTGGAGCCAGCCTTAAAGTGACAGTACATGTGAAACCCTTCAGGTATAACAATACCCCCCCCCCCCGGACCACTCCAGCTTCAGCCCACACACCATACCCCCCCCCCCGGACCACACCAGCTTCAGCCCACACACCATACCCCCCGCCCCGGACCACACCAGCTTCAGCCCACACACCATACCCCCCCCTCCCCGACCACTCCAGCTTCAGCCCACACACCATACCCCCCCCCCCACCCCCCGGACCACACCAACTTCAGCTCACACACCATAACCCCCCCCTGGACCACACCAGCTTCAGCCCACACACCATAACCCCCCCCTGGACCACACCAGCTTTAGCCCACACACCATACCCCCCCCCCCCCCGGACCACACCAGCTTCAGCCCACACACCATACCCCCCCCCCCCCCCCGGACCACACCAGCTTCAGCTCACACACCATACCTTCTTCTGGGTCTTGCTGAAGAGTTAACTGCTTCAGGTCTGCCCCAAAGCAGTTTTACTACTATAGGACGGCCAGGGCTGCTGTTAGAAATCACGGGGGCCCCATACAGCCTACCTGACAGGGCCCCCCTTTCCCAGCCGGAAAGTGACCTAGGTTATAGATTTATCAGTCCCTTTCTTTGCAGCCTCAGCAGAACAGATGAATGAAGAGGAAATGCTCTAAGGCTTCCTGCTCATTCACAAACTGAAGCAAGCTAAACACAGTGCATGAATGGACACAGGAGTCAGGGCCGGGACAAGGGGTGGGCAGGAGGGACAGCTGCCCTGAGCACTGTGATATCAGGTTAGGGAGATAGGATTTGTGTTGTGAGGAGGAATTTGGGGGGCAGCAGGAGGTTAGAAATGTTCTAGATGGGGAAATACCTGTATGGGTGTGTGTGCTAGGAGTAGTCATTCAGGGGGATTTGAGAAGAAGATTTGTGCCAGCAGGTTTGATTTGGGAGGGGTTGTGCTAGAATAGGTTATATTATGATAGAGGGGGAGGGGATTTGTGCTAGTAGGGATTATGGGGGCTGTTTGAGCTAGGAGTGGGATATTTGTGCTAGGAGGGGGATTTGGAGTAGGAGGGGAGAATGTATACTCAGAGAGGAAAAGACACAGGAGGTTCTTTTTGCCAAAAAGTATTGTTTGCTCCATCTGCTTATCAGGGGAGCCTGATATGTTACTTATGCCTGTTACATGTGTTCAGGGGTGAGTCACTTGGTCTGAATGGAGTGTCCCCACTGTGTCCAATAGGGGAGCCTGTTGGACAGTGGAGGAAACCCAGTCAGTGACACACAGGGTTTTTTGGCAGTCCCAGTGGGAGGGCACCACCGCAGTGCATCCTGGGATTGACCATAAAAACTGAGGGCACATGTGACAGGGCGTCTTTGGCAGGAAGCAGAGTCCCAGGAGGAGGGTGACGGCTGTCTCTCCTTCTGCAGTGTGAGGGAAGTGGTCACAGGCAGACGGCCTATTGAGCCAGATGTGGTGCTGAGCCTTGAAGGTCCTGGAAAAGCTGACGGTAGAGCTGTGGACAGAGCTACCTGGGAAAAACAGTGTCCGTGAGTACCAGGGGGCTTATTAAGGAGTCTGCCCAGGAAAGGGGACCACTCCAGAGAGGTCAGTAGACAGAAGGTCAGCTCACACAAGCAGTGATAGTAAAAGGGGGTGCCAAATAGAACCCTGAAGAGTAGAGTAAAGGGGGTGTCAAGTAGAACCCTGAAGAGTAATCTACCAAATGGTTCACCTTTCAGATACTTCACTTCAGTGGCAAGGTGAAGCAGCGGCCTTGCCGCATTCAATATAGCTAGAAGTCCTCAAGTTTGTGCATAGTTACTAAGTTTGAGTATTCCACTCATCCCTCCTCCCATCCCAAGTTCTAAAATAAAAACAACAAAAACCAAACCCCCTGGACTGTTTACTGACTGAGCCAAACACTTAAAGTACTAAGATTTCACAAATCGTTGCTGAGGGTAACCCAGGGGAATCCGCTTCAAGCAGCTACCAAGGGAGTAGTGCTACATATATATATATACACAGTGCCTTGCGAAAGTATTCGGCCCTCTTGAACTTTGACCTTTTGCCACATTTCAGGCTTCAAAAATAAAGATATAAAACTGTAATTTTTTGTGAAGAATCAACAACAAGTGGGACACAATCATGAAGTGAAACGAAATGTATTGGATATTTCAAACTTTTTTAACAAATAATAAACTGAAAAATTGGGCGTGCAAAATTATTCAGCCCCGTTAAGTTAATACTATGTAGCACCACCTTTTGCTGCGATTACAGCTGTAAGTCACTTGGGGTATGTCTCTATCAGTTTTTCACATCGAGAGACTGAAATTTTGCCCATTCCTCCTTGCAAAACAGCTCGAGCTCAGTGAGGTTGAATGGAGAGCATTTGTGAACAGCAGTTTTCAGTTCTTTCCACAGATTCTCGATTTAATTCAGGTCTGGACTTTGACTTGACCATTCTAACACCTGGATATGTTTATTTGTGAACCATTCCATTGTAGATTTTGCTTCATGTTTTGGATCATTGTCTTGTTGGAAGACAAATCTCCGTCCCAGTCTCAGGTCTTTTGCAGACTCCATCAGGTTTTCTTCCAGAATGGTCCTGTATTTGGCTCCATCCATCTTCTCATCAATTTTACCCATCTTCCCTGTCCCTGCTTAAGAAAAGCAGGCCCAAACCATGATGCTGCCACCACCATGTTTGACAGTGGGGATGGTGTGTTCAGGGTGATGAGCTGTGTTGCTTTTACGCCAAACATAACGTTTTGCATTGTTGCCAAAAAGTTAGATTTTGGTTTCACCTGACCAGAGCACCTTCTTCCACATGTTTGGTGTCTCCCAGGTGGCTTGTGGCAAACTTTAAATGACACTTTTTATGGATATCTTTAAGAAATGGCTTTCTTCTTGCCACTTTTCCATAAAGGCCAGATTTGTGCAGTATACGACTGATTGTTGTCCTATGGACAGAGTCTCCCACCTCAGCTGTAGATCTCTGCAGTTCATCCAGAGTGATCATGGGCCTCTTGGCTGCATCTCTGATCAGTCTTCTCCTTGTATGAGCTGAAAGTTTAGAGGGACGGCCAGGTCTTCGTAGATTTGCAGTGGTCTGATACTCCTTCCATTTCAATATTATCGCTTGCACAGTGCTCCTTGGGATGTTTAAAGCTTGGGAAATCTTTTTGTATCTAAATCTGGCTTTAAACTTCTCCACAACAGTATCTCGGACCTGCCTGGTGTGTTCCTTGTTCTTCATGATGCTCTCTGCGCTTTAAACGGACCTCTGAGACTATCACAGTGCAGGTGCATTTATACGGAGACTTGATTACACACAGGTGGATTCTATTTATCATCATTAGTCATTTAGGTCAACATTGGATCATTCAGAGATCCTCACTGAACTTCTGGAGAGAGTTTGCTGCACTGAAAGTAAAGGGGCTGAATAATTTTGCACGCCCAATTTTTCAGTTTTTTATTTGTTAACAAAGTTTGAAATATCCAATAAATTTCGTTCCACTTCATGATTGTGTCCCACTTGTTGTTGATCCTTCACAAAAAATTACAGTTTTATATCTTTATGTTTGAAGCCTGAAATGTGGCAAAAGGTCGAAAAGTTTAAGGGGGCCGAATACTTTCACAAGGCACTGTATATTATTGCAGCTTGCAGAAGCTATTTAGAAACAAGGTGACCTTCCCATCAGTTGTAGGTACAAAATGGAGGTGAAAAAACTGGATGCCGAAGCTAAGCCTTACTGTCCTCTATATACATTTTCATGGCTCGTTTCATGAGTCTACTGGTAAAATGTAAAGCGTTCCGTCCTAATGAATATTCCATGTATAGATTTTTTTTTTTTTTGACCCGTTCCTTTCTACTGAGCGTGAGAAAAATGACTGACGTATAGAAAAGGCCGCCAATGTTCCTTGAGGAGAGAGAAGCAGCCGTGAGTGGAATTCTCTCCGTCATTTTGACATCTCAATAAGGAAAAACAGGGTCGTTGTAATTTCCTGAGCGCGGTTACCTTGTAAGATGGATAAACGTGACTGAACATTTATAGAACAGGCTCTCCGGCTTTGCCTGGAACTCACAAGTTAATTGATGGCCTGTTCGGGGCCTCGGGTTCCTGTACTGTCACATTCTCCGGCTTCTGGTCCGCTTCACAAGAGCGTAAGCACCCCGCGGGAGGAAAGTTTGTTTTATGATGGCACAATGTTTCTGCGGGGTGGGGGTTCATGTGAGTTGCTGGACAGCTCCAGGCCCGAGCCCTGTAGGAAAATTGTTACATTGTAACAGTTATCTACAGCCAATCATGGTGTGGCTTGCTCATTTGATACATGAGAAAAAAAAATGATATTCCAGTATAATCTACCTCTGTCTACTTTTGTGGAAAAATATAGCAACAAAAAACAAAAATATATTATACTGAACAAAGTTATAAATGCAACACTTGTTTTTGCCCCCATTTTTCATGAGCTGAACTCAAAGATCTAAGAAAACCGGGACTCATCCGTGAAGAGGACACCTCTCCAAAGTGCCGGACGCCATTGAATGTGAGCATTTGCCCACTCAAGTCGGTTACGACGATGAACTGCAGTCAAGTGGAGACCCCGATGAGGACAACAAGCATGCAGATGAGCTTCCCTGAGACGGTTTCTGACAGTTTGTGCAGAAATTGTTTGGTTATGCAGACCGATTGTTGCAGCAGCTTTCTGGGTGGCCGGTCTCAAAAGATCTTGGAGGTGAAGATGCTGGATGTGGGAGTCCTGGGCTGGTGTGGTTACACGTGGTCTGCGGTTGTGAGGCCGGTTGGATGTACTGCCAAATTCTCTGAAACACCTTTGGAGCAGCGGCGGCCGATCCATAAGGGGCGCACGGGCGCCGCCCCCCTAATCCCTATGTGCCAGCCCCTAATCTCCATGTGGGGTGCCAGACATATGTATTTCTATGAGTTTCTTCTTTTTTTTAGAAGCACGTGAGCCTGAAGCTCTAATTGGCTTAAAAAAAGTTGGGCTTGGGGCGCAGAGCACTGCGCCCCGAGCCCACCTACTTGTGACATTAGTGAATGTTGATTCGCTGTTGTCTTCCTGCTTCTCCTTTTGGCCAAGCAGGACAGGAAGCAGGTCCTAAGACTGAATTGGTCGGGAGGAGAAGCCACCGGATTGGGCAGGGAGAAGAAGCCGGGGGAAGCCACCCACGACCTGGATGCGGTAATTGCGGGGCTGGCGGGCACTGCCTACTACTTCTACCTGTGCCAGCCGCTGCCATCTGCATCCGAGGACCCTTTGCCTATACCTCCCAGCGGGCACTGCATATATACTGTGGGCTGGCTGGCGGACGAGCGGGTGGGCGAGCGGCCGGGGGGTGGTTTGTTTGCTGCCCCCCCCCCCAAAAAAAATGGAGCACCAACCGTCACGGCTTATGGTAGAGAAATGAACATTCAATTCACGGGCAACAGCTCTGGTGGTCATTCCTGCAGTCAGCATGCCAATTGCACGCTCTCTCAAAACTTGCGACATCTGTGGCATTGTGCTGTGTGATAAAACTGCACATTTTAGGGCTCTTTCACACGGGCGGTCCGATCAGATCCGCCTGTCAGTTTTTTAGGCGAATCTGATCGGATCCTCCATGGAGCTCTATGGGGCAGCGGATGTCAGCGGAGACACCTCCGCTGACACCCGCTGCCATCCAATCCGATCCTGCCGTGAAATCTGGATGGATGGAAACCCTATTTTTCCATCCGTTCAGGTATCGGATCGGATCGGATGAGAGCGGACAGGTTGTCCGCTCTCATCCGATCCCCCATAAAAAGCAGCGGGGGCTGTGACACCTCCCTCTCCCCACTGCAAGCGGAGACAGAGCTGTCATCCGCCGGCTCAGCGGGGATCACGGATCGATCCCGCTGAGCAGCACGGATCCGCCTACGGAGGCGGACCGTGTGAAAGAGCACTTAGGGTGGCCTTTTATTGTGGCCAGCCTAAGGCACACCTGTGCAATAATCATGCTGTCTAATCAGCATCTTGATATCCCACACCTGTGAGATGAATGGATTATCTCGGCAAAGGAGAAGTGATCACTAACACAGATTTAGACAAATTTGTGAACAATGTTTCTGCGGGGGGGTTCGCGGGAGTTGCTGGACAGCTCCAGGCCCGAGCCCTGTAGGAAAATTGTTACATTGTAACAGTTATCTACAGCCAATCATGGTGTGGCTTGCTCATTTGATACATGTGAAACAGAAATAATATTCCAGTATAATCTACCTCTGTCCACTTTTGTGGAAAAATATAGCAAATATAGCAACTAACACAGATTTACACAGATTTGGGAACAATATTTGAGAGAGTTCAGCTCATGAAAAATGGGGGAAAAAACAAAAGTGTTGCATTTATCATTTTGTTCATTCTAAATACAATTGCTACCTAAGCCATGTTGTAATTTAATGTTATTAAAAAATGGCCTTTACTTTTAACCTCTTGCCTACAGGTCACTTTTACGCCCTTCCTGCCCAAGCAAATTTTCAGTTTTTAGCGCTGTTGCACTTTGAAAAAAACTGTGCTTAAATGACAATTTTATCTTTTTTTTTTACACAAATAAAGCTGTATTTTGGTGGTATTTAATCACCTCTGGGTTTTTTATTTTTTGCTAAACAAATGAAAAAAGACAACATTTTGCAAAAAAACAAAAACAAAACATTTTTCATAGTTTGTTAGAAAATTTTGAAAACAAGTAATTTTTCTCCTTCACTGATGGGGACTTATGAGGCTGCACTGATGGGCACTGATGAGAGGGCACTGATGAAGCTTCACTGATGCACACTGATGAGGCGCCACTGGTGGGCATTGATGAGGAGGCACTGATAGGTAGCACTGATGGACACTGATAGGTGGCACTGAAGGGTACTGATAGGCAGCAATGATGGGGACTGATAGGCAGCGGCGGCACTGATGGGCACTCATAGACAGAACTGATAGGTGACACTGAGGAGTATGCACTGATGAGCACTGTTGGGACTGCACTTATAATCAGGACGCTGATAATCAGAGCCCTGATTATCAGTGTAGATGTCCCTTTCACACAAGCTAGTTATTGGCTCACCTCAGGGGGCACGCGGGCAGCGCGATCACAGGAGGACGTCAATGGACACCCTCCTGGCAGCGTAAGCTTGCGCTGTAGCCATCTTTCGGCTATAGTGCGGATGGGAAGAAGTTAAATCTGCAGCTACTGTAATTTTCTATAAAATTCAATGCAATGAACAGTGTTTTTATACAGAATGCCCCCAGGAAAGTAATTTTCTGGTTCTAGATGTTGGCTGCTGGGAGTGCCGTTATGGCTACTGGGGGGGGTCTGATGTTGCTGGGGTGGATCTTTTGTTGCTGGGTATCCTGGACAACCCCAGGGGATATAGGTTTCCTGGTTTGCTAGCCTCAGGTGCTCTAAGAGACCACAGTTGATAAGGCAGAAGCGGTTGGGCATGCAATCTGTTGCCAAGTGTGCAGCTCTCTACAGTTATTTTCAGTACACTGGCAGCTAGTCTGCAGAGCAATAGCAAGCAGCTTTCAAGGAAGATCCAGACACTATTTAGATCACTGTACAAGTTAATTCCAGAGTACTATGCTTCAAGAGGGGTGGGTCTCCATCTACAGCCACTCATCTGTTTTTTCAGCCTAGAGACTCCTACAGTTGCTTACCTGTGGAACCAATTCGGGGATCCCTCCAGCCACTCACCTGGACTACCAGACCAGTTCATGGGCCAAGCTCAAGTAACCATTTCTGTACTTTACTGTACACTTTAATGAAGTAGTGATTCCTTTCAATATTATGTTCCCATAGAGTTAGACAGAAACTAGACTGCACTGCTACCTTGTGTTTTACTGAGTAACAGAGATTTAGATTTAGGAGCTCCTGTTTGCACAGCTACATTTTCTGTTTACCATGGTTCTCTCCTAAATGCACACTTTTTGCCTTTCTGACCCGGTTTGTGTTTTTAACCATATTCTGCATCTATTTAGTAATGTTCATCTTAAAGCTACCCCCTGTCTGATTAATTTGTCAGATCCCTCTACCTGTTACAATGCTCCTCTGCCCATGTTTATTGCTGTACCTGTTGGACACTGTTTGGTTAGCCAGGAACTCAGGGCTGTCTTACCGAATGGGCACGCTGGGCAGTTGCCCGGGGGCCCCACCTGCCCAGTGAACCAGCCCCAGCCAAGCATTAGTCCCGCCGCTGAACTTAGCAGGTGGCAAGCGCCTGTCGGCCCTGCGCTGCTATCAGGCCACTTGGGCCGTGGAGGGGGAGCCCACAACTGCAGGAATGCCGGTCCGCCTCCATGGGAACAGGCACACACAGGACAGTCGAGTCTGACTCCTGTTCGTGTGTGTGTTCACCGGACCCAGCCGCCCAACTTGGAAGCGGTCATTAGCCTGGCACTGCTGTACCAATAAATATCGCCTTATCGATAATTTGCATTTTTATTCTCGTGGGTGATTGTGTAGGCAGCGCCCCAGTGCACTGCATTGCCTGGGGCCATTTAATGCTCTTAAGATGGCACTGCATGAACTATCTGTTTGCTTTATGTAATGTGGTTTATTGAATATAGAGTGGTTGACCATTGACCGTGCGGTACTTGCATGCGGTGGACTTTGAAGTCATCTGACACATGCTGCTCAACTTATGAAGCCTTCAGCAAAGTTGCCGCTCTCCAGATCCTCTATCCTGAGATCTTTCCTTTTTCATGAGCTGTTCTACATTCAAACACATATTTGCTTTCACCTACATATTTTGCCTGCAGTTGGGACTGTATTTGATCCGGCTCCATCAGGATTCCAACATACACAGGAATTGTTGGAAGTGCTTATGACTTATGCAGGATTCGTTTCTACATCTACATGATCATATAGTTTATGGGACTGTTGTTTATTCAAAAGGAGACACATGCTGCATTTAATACGGCAGTACAATATTACTACTACTTTTCAGATGGATTTATTGATACAAGTGCCATATTTCCTGCGGTAACAGGACTACATTACAATATATACATATATATATACATTACAATCTATCTATCTATCTATCTATCTATCTATCTATCTATCTATCTATCTATCTATCTATCTATCTATCTATCTATCTATCTATCTATCTATCTATCTATCTATCTATCTATCTATCTATCTATCTATCTATCTATCTATCTATCTATCTATCTATCTATCTATATATCACAATAAATCTTAAAAGGATTACATTACAAATATATTGAGACCAAGTGCACGCTACCCATTAGAGACGGAAACAATTTGTTTTGTTTGGATTCATTTGTTAAGTTAACCACTTCTGGACCGGAAGGATTTTCCCCCTTAAAGTGGAGTTCCACCCTAAATTTAAACTTACCTCCATCTTCTCGCTCCGGGTCACCTGAAAAACAAATGGACAATCGCAATTTTTTTTTTATTTTTACTTACCTCATTTAGAAGAAAATATACTTACCTTACTTCCTCTTCCTCCCCTCGGCGGCCACGGCGATTCGTCACTTCCTGTCTTTGCAATGATTCCTGGAAGCTGAACGTCATCGCTCCCAGGAATCAATGCGCCCGCACCGGCCCCGACGTCAGTTCCGGTGCGGGCGCGCCATACCTTCCTAAACAGCTTCTGGGCATGCCCAGAAGCTGTGCAGGGATGACGCTGTCGCACCGGAAGTGACGGCGGGGCCGGTGCAGAGCATCGTGGGACCGAAGAAGACGGAAGAGGACACAGAAGAGGATCGCGCTGGCTTCAAGCTGCCCACACCTGAGATGGCAGCGCTGGACAATACATTTTCAAGGTAAGTATTTCTTCTTGCAGGTAAGTGCAACCCGGGACAGATCAGAGGCTAGCCATTGTGGAATGTACTAGCCCTGACTGTCCCGGGGGTATTTTTATTTAAAAAAAATGTCCCAGGGTGGAACTCTGCTTTAATGACCAGGCCATTTTTTTTGCGATTCGGCACTGCGTTACTTTAACGGACAATTGCACGGTCGTGCAACGCTGTACCCAAATAAAATTGATGTCCTTTTTTTCCTACAAATAAAGCTTTCTTTTGGTGGTATTTAATCACCTCTGCAATTTTTATTTTTTGCGCTATAAACAAAAAAAGAGCCACAATTCTGAAAAAAAACAATATTTTTCACATTCTGCTATATAACATTCCCAAAAAAAAAAAATGTAAAAATCTGATTTTTTTAACATTTTAGGCCGGATTGTTGTCTGCTACACATTTTTGGTAAAAAATAAAAATTGCAATAAGTGTATTTTGATTGGTTTGCGCAAAAGTTATCGTGTCTACTAACTACGGGAAAGATTTATGTCATTTTTATTGTTTTTTTTTTTTTACTAGTAATGGCGCGATCTGCGATTTTTTTAGTGGGTCTACGACATTACGGCGGACAGATCTGACCCCTAACTGACATTTTTGACACTTTTGGGGGGGGGGGGGGGGGAGACCATTGACATTACTACAGTAATCAGTGCTAAAAATATGCTCTGTTACTGTAATAATGACACTGGCAGGGAAGGGGTTAACACAGTGGGTGATCAAGGGGTTAAATGTGTACCTAGGGGAGTGTTTCTAACTATATGGGGGGAGGGGCTTTTGAAATGATCATAGAGACCTGTGATCCTATATAGAAGGATCACAGGGGCTCTGAGATCATTCCAGAGAGAAGAACGGTCAGATGTGTTTACAACAGCTGACAGTTCTTCCCTCTCAGCGGGGAGCGATCGCGGATGGCAGATGGCAATCAGAGCCACCTGCCCTGTGCATCGGAGTTCCCGCTGCCGAGTGGGGGCGGGAGCTCTCCCCTTAGCTGCAGGCGCGGGGCCGATGTAGAGCTACGTCGGTGGAAGGAGTGAGAAGGAATGATGAGCTGTCATCAGAAGTCCCGCCTCCTTTGCCAAGCCGTGTGACGTCTATCATAGGCGCCGGGACTTCCGATGACAGCAATAGCTCGTCCTCCCTTCTCCTCGGCGCCTTTTTTTTCTGGCCTTTTTTAAAATTGATTTGGATAGTGCTGGCAAGGCTGCATTTAAGGACACTGCGCTGGCGAGGCTGCATTTATGGGCACTGTGCTAGCGAGGCTGCATTTAAGGACACTGCGTTGGCGAGGCTGCATTGATGGGCACTGCGCTGGCGAGGCTGCATTTAAGGACACTGCGCTGGCAAGGCTGCATTTAAGGACACTGCGTTGGCGAGGATGCATTGATGGGCACTGCGCTGGCGAGGCTGCATTGATGGGCACTGCGCTGGCGAGGCTGCATTGATGGGCACTGCGTTGGCGAGGATGCATTGCAGGGCACTGCGCTGGCGAGGCTGCATTTAAGGACACTGCATTGATGAGGCTGCATTGATGGGCACTGCGCTGGTGAGGCTGCATTGATGGACACTGCGCTGGGGAGGCTGCATTGATGGACACTGCATTGATGAGGCTGCATTCGTGGGCACTGGTGACTGAATTTGATTAAAAAAAAATGTTCTGAGTTCAAAGCTGTTTATTTTAAATTTCAGCTTTTTTCCTGAAATTTCTCTCCTAAAATTTAGGTGCGTGTTATACGTCGGTGCGTGTTATACGCCGATAAATACGGTATTTCCTTTTCTTTGTTTGGGGTGTGACTCATTAAAATCCCTTGGGCAACGATCTGTATTTGTGTATGTACAATTTGGGACTGAGACATGTCTCTGCCCCTTGCATACCAACCTTTGTTGTGTATTATTGCTTGCAGAACTTGTAACAGGAGAGGGGTTGGGGTGGTACGGGATAATCTAAAAATTCTGACTTGTAACATGAGGACCCATTTCTTTAGGTAAAACTTCTTTGAACAGTCTTTATACCAGAAACAACCAGAAGTGAGACCATGTAATAGCTGTCTCAGAGAGGACTACTGAAGCACCCCAAAAGTAGAACAGCACTCAGTCACTAGGATCCTGAGCTCAGGTCAGTACTCACAAATGTCCCTGGGCAGCTACACACCTTCAAACCTCCACCAGGTATTCTTCAGTGAGTTCTCTAGACCAGACCTTTGGGTGAAACTGCTTAGTTAGCTCCAAAGGTAGATAAAAGCAGATGATCCCGGAAGACGCACATCAGAACAAGACCTGCTGTGTGTAGACAATGTATCCCCATGAGTAAGCTCAGTGGCGTGGAGATCAGCGGAGTGAAACGCATTGGGCGTGACCTGGCAGGGGTCCAGGCTGAGACTGCCACTTGTCTACACACAGCAGGTCTTGTTCTGATGTGAGGCTCCTAGTATCTTCTCCTCTTATCTGTCATTGTCTGGAACCGCTTTTTTCAACCAGGGTGCCATGGCACCCTGGTGTGCCGCCTGGGTTCTTCAGAGGTGCCTTGGCAAAATGGTAACAAATTGCCACAGGTTTTTACTTTGTAGAATTACAACTCTGGGCACTGTGCTGGTCAAGCCACTGGCACCCTGACAACCCTGGGCACTGTGAAGATCAAGCCACTGGCACCCTGACAACCCTGGGCACCGTGCAGGTCAAGCCACTGGCACCCTGACAACCCTGGGCACTGTAAAGGTCAAGCCACTGGCACCCTGACAACCCTGGGTACTGTGCAGGTCAAGCCACTGGCATCCTGACAACCCTGGACACTGTGCAGGTCAAGCCACTGGCACCCTGACAACCCTGGGCACTGTGCAGGTCAAGCCACTGGCACCCTGACAACCCCGGGCACTGTGAAGGTCAAGCCACTGGCACCCTGACAACCCTGGGCACTGTGCAGGTCAAGCCACTGGCACCCTGATAACCCTGGGCACTGTGCAGGCCAAGCCACTGGCACCCTGACAACCCTGGGCACTGTGCGGGTCAAGCCACTGGCACCCTGACAACCCTGGGCACTCTGCGGGTCAAGCCACTGGCACTATGACAACCCTCAGCACTGTGCAGGTCAAGCCACTGGCACCCTGACAAACAGTGACATCACTGGTTGATAGGGAGATTGATGGGTGCTTGCACGGCATCCTTATTTACTCCTCCTCATCCCTTCTCCGTCAGCACTGGGGTTACATTAGCAAATAGAAGAAGAGAAACTACCAGTTTGCAATAGTGCAGGGATAAATCACTTCTAATGTTGGATGGCCCATGTGTATGGATGTTGCTGCCCTATGTAAAACTATTAGTTTAGGTTTTTTTTTTTTTGCATTTTGGAATGGGGGGGCCTCGAGATTGTGCAGAATTGTTAAGGGTGCCACAACTGAAAAAAAGTTGAGAAACACTGGTCTGGAGTGTGGGCGAGCTCTTTCACAGCCAGCACATGACTACATTTCCTGGCCACCTGACTGACTCACGTACATACCGTAGCTCCAAAGGTATTAGGAATAGGCCCCCCCAGCTCTGCTATAGCTGGGACCTCGATGAACATCAGCAGTTTCCAGCAGAACTGCCTCAAAGGAGCAGCAGCCCCTGAGGCTATGAACTTCTCCAGCAGGACAAGAACAAGGGCTGTTCCAGAACTAGGCTATTTATGTTCTTCGCAGCCACCTACTGGGTACACCACCTTCCCAGAGATTGGCTGAAGAACACAAAATATTTTAAGCTGTCCATTTGCCTCTCTCATCCTCCTATGTTCTGGAAGCCTCCAGAATGCATAGGGGAGCAATTAACCGCTTGCCGACTGTGCACAGTATATTTACTGCGGCAGTCAGCCCCGGCCAGGCAGAGTGACGTAGATCTACGTCGCTTGCCTGTGACCGGCTTTTGAGCCAATAGCGGGCGAGCGCGCGCCCGCTGAGGCGCGCACCCGCCCCGTTCACAGAGGAGTCCGCGCGTGTGACCGGCGGACCTGATGTCCGCCGGTCACACTACGATCGTCGGTAGAGCGGGAGAAAGGCGGGCGGCTTATGTAAACAAGCCGCCTGTGTAAAAATGGTGAACAGACGGTTCTACTATGTAGAACCGTTGATCTCTGTTTTTACAATAGGAGACATGTCCCATCACATTTAGAAACACGCCCCTAGGACACACTTAACCCCTCCCTCTCCAATACAGTTAACCCCTTCCCTGCCAGTGTCATTTTTACAGTAACAGTGCATATGTATAGCACTGATTACTGCAGTAATGTCACTGGTACCCCCAAAAGTGTCAAAAATGTCAGTCAAGGGTCCGACCTGTCCGCCGCAATGTCGCAGTCCCGCAAAAAAAATCGCAGATCGCCGCCATTACTCGTTAAAAAAAACACCAAAAATCTTTCCCTTTGTTAGTAAACGCGATAACTTTTGCGCAAACCAATCAAAATACGCTTTTTGCGATTTTTTTTTACCAAACATAGGTAGCATAAAACAAATTGGCCGAAAATTTTAAAAATTTTGATTTTTACATTTTTTGGGGGGGGGGGGGGAATTTCATATAAAAAAAAGTTAAAAATATTGTTATTTTTGCAAAATTTCTGCTCTTTTTTTGTTTATAGCGCATGATCAAAAAATCACACAGGTGATCAAATACCACCAAAAGAAAGCTCTGTTTGTGGGAAAAAAAGGACGTGAAATTCGTTTAGGTACAGCGTCGCACGACCGCGCAATTGTCCGTTAAAGTCACGCAGTAAAAAATCGCAAAAAAAACCCTGGTCAGGAAGGGGGTAAAATCTTCTGGGGCTTAAGTGGTTAAACCTGCAGCTTGTGAAATCTAAAACAGTCCAAAGGAATCAGTAGCTGCTCCAATGATTAAAGAGGAGTCAAAAAGAACTAAATTTACCTAACATCCTAGCAACCTACCTTGGAGGGTGCTACATTCATAACGCAATCTACTGGATCTTCTTACACCATTACCCGGAATACTCCACATCAGTAACAGCAGCAAACAAAACTCTGAACTTCGGGAAAAGCCATTGAAAGCCGTCTTATTGATCAGCCCTAGACTGTCTATAGCAGTGATGATGAACCTTGGCACCCCACATGTTTTGGAACTACATTTCCCATGATGCTCCTGCACTCTTCAGGAGCAGTCCCGGGACAAAGAGTGGGCAGGAAGGGCGGCTGCCTTGGGCACTGTGGTATCATGTGAGGGGGGGGGGGGGCACCACAAGGTTGGGGGAGGGGATTTGTGTTGGGATAGGGAATTTGGGGGGAGGCAGGGGATAAGAATTGTTCTAGGAGGGGAAATTTGGGGAGGTGTACTAAGAGTGTTGATTTAAAGGGACCTGTCTTGGGAGGGGGAAGAAGATTTGTGTTTGGAGGGGGAATTTTGAGGGCTTTGTGCTAGAAAAGATAATGTGGTAGAGGGGATAGGATTTAAGCTAGGAGACAATTTTTTTGTGGGGGGATTTGTGATAGAGGGATGATTGGGGGTATTTGGGCTATGAGGGGATATTTGGGGGGATTTGTGCTGGGAGGGGGGATTTGAAGTGGGGGGGGGATTTATGTTCAGGTGGATTTGTGCTGGGGGCATATTGGGAATGAGATAACTTGAGCTGGTGGGTTGGGGGAGAGGGGGGGGGGCAAGGGTTTGTGCTGGGAAGGGGATTTCAGCAGGGAGTGGATTTGTGCTGGGAGGAAGGGGGATTTATGCTGGGGGGGGGCTAGGCATGCAGATTAGTGCTTAATTTTTTGGGGGGGAGGGATTTTTGCTGATAAATTATGCTCATACATCTATAGGGGTGCAATTCGGTATGTTCGCCCTGGGCTCTAGATGACCTTGTCCCAGCACTGATCTGGGTGCAGGTAGCCGTCCACTGGTCTATATAGTCTAACAACTCTAAATTCAGAATAGGGAACATCCCTGCTTAAGGCAGGGATCCCTGCATGTGCAAAGACCTTATTGAGATATACAAATTGATGCTTTTTCTTGGGCAGAGAGCCAACAAAAACCTGCACTAACAAGTTCAATATTAAAAGGAATTGAGATATATACACAGAGGAGACATCAAGATATCAATCTCTTTTTTATTATACCCATAGGTGGGGTTTTTAATCATATTATATATATATATATATATATATATATATATATGAACAGCTGTCAGTATAATAAAGTAGAGATTCTTTAACCACTTAAGCCCCGGAGGATTTTCCTGCTAAAAGACCAGGGGGTATTTTGCGATTCGGCACTGCGCGACTTTAACGGACAATTGCGCGGTCGTGCGACGCTGTACCTAAACGAATTTGACGTCCTTTTTTTTCCCACAAACAGAGCTTTCTTTTGGTGGTATTTGATTACCTGTGCGATTTTTTGATCACGCGCTATAAACAAAAAAAGAGCGACAATTTTGCAAAAATAGCAATATTTTTCACATTTTTTTATATGAAATTCCCCCCAAAAAAATGTAAAAAACAAAATTTTTTAACATTTTTGGCCAATTTGTTTTATCCTACCTATGTTTGGTAAAAAAAATCGCAAAAAGCGTATTTTGATTGGTTTGCGCAAAAGTTATCGCGTTTAAGATTTTTGTCATTTTTGTTGTTTTTTTTTTTAACGCGTAATGGCGGCGATCTGCGATTTTTTTTGCGGTACTGCGACATTGCGGCGGACAGATCGGACCCTTGACTGACATTTTTGACACTTTTGGGGTTACCAGTGACATTTCTACAGTAATCAGTGCTATACATATGCACTGTTACTGTAAAAATACACTGGCAGTGAAGGGGTTAACTTTATTTGGGAGGGAGGGGCTGTGTGTGTCCCTAGGGGCGTGATTCTTACTGTGATTGGCTGTGGCTCTAGCTGTAAGGACACTGATCAACGGATCTACATACTAGATCCGTGTAATCAGTGTCTTTACAGCGAGGAGAATGACAGGCAGCTTGTTTACACAAGCTACCTGACATTCTCCCTCTACCCGACGATCGCCGAGTGACCGGGCGGACATCGGGTCCGCTGGTCACACGCGCGGGGGGGTGCGTGACCGCGCGGGAGCGGGAGCGCGCCTCCGCGGGCGCGCGCTCGCTCCCCAGACCCTCCCAGGCTAGTGACGTTAATTAACGTCACTCTGCCTGGTAGGGGCTGACCGCCGCAGTAAATCTACTTGCGTCGGTCGGCAAGCAGTTAATTATTGCATTTTTGTGGCTCTTTCATATGCCCAGGTCTCAACCGTACTTATTATAGAAAAATGATTGTTGCTTCTAATATTTCCCAGCTGTTCACACATATTACATTTTGTACCAAATAATTTCTTGCTGTGAGTAGGGTTGAGCGAACACGGACTGTATTGTTCGGGATCGTACCAGACTTTTGGGTGTTCGGTACCCGGACACGGACCCGAACATTTCACTGTATATTCGGGATACAGTCCATTGTTCGGTAATTTATTTCATATTTTGGCGCGGTTTTAATGGCACGGTTTTAACAGCTGCAGGGCAGCCAATCAACAAGCGTTTAACTAGTGTGCCCTTAGAAGCCATCACAGCCATGCCTACTACTGTAATGGCATGCCTGTAATTGGCCAGTGCAGCCTCTATGTAAGCTGGAGTCATGTAGCGCCATACGTCACTCTGCTCTAAGTATTGTAGAGAGAGGTTCCTGCTGCTGCTTATTTGAGGGAGAGATAGGTGATTATTGTAGGGACAGGCTGGAGATTGCTTTCAGGGAAAGAATAGGACACAGGACAGAAGAATCTTCTTTAATCAGACAGCAAGCTACATTGATTTTATTGTGTGGGGGTGCAGTGCACAATCTTTTTGCCCTGACCTGCGCCTAGTGAGGAGGAGGGAGAAAAAAAAAAAACCCTTTTATCAGTCTGTTAGGTGGGCGGCGTGCAGCGGCCATTTAATGCAAGCTAAGTGCATACAGTATGTGTCTGCTTATTCTGTAATTGTATTTTATTAAAAATTGTATGTTGTATTGTAAATTGTAATTGTATCTTACTAAAAATGTCCTTTCCTTTTCAATCTGCAGCTGTTGTAATTTTCTGAAAATGCCATATGGCTGCCTGGAGCTGTTCTGTACACAGAATGTATACTGACCACACCCCCAGAAACATAATTTCCTGCTTGTGTGATTGGCTCACCAATTTTCCCAGAAGTCTGCACTAAGATACAAGTCAGATTTCTGGCATCCCCTGCAACATAAATGTCATTTTTTGGTGAGATACTCCCAATAGGAACACATCTAAAGGGATGCAGGCCCAGCAGATTTCCTCATTAGTGCTCTGCAGCTGCCACAGCTGATAGATAATTATGAAACCACTCCCATTACACCCACTCAGTACAGAGGAACAAACAATGATTTCTTCAGAATAATAAAAGGTAGGAATCTGCAACAAAGTTTGTTATAATCCTTGTAATGTACAGAGATCACCCAGAGGGGAATGTTTTTTTTTTTCAACAAAAGTGGAGTTACGCTTTTGGTCCCGGTTCACACTTCTACAATGCGGGAACGCTGCGAATATACAGCGTGTTCCCGCATCACATCCGCACCCCTGGCAGTTCACACTGCCATATGCGATATGCAGGGGGTGTCAATTAAAGGTTAACGACACCCCCAGTTGAGATCTCATATCGCAGTGCGATCTGCAAGTTTGGACAGAATCGGATCGCACTAGTGTGAACCAACAATGCATACCTGCCAACTGTCCCATTTTTCCCGGGACAATCCCGGCAAATAGGAGCCTGTCCCGGGTATTTTACAGTGTCCCTGTTAATCAGGGACAATGTAAATCACAAAATTTTTTTTTTTTTTTTAATTTTGTGCCACACAGTGTCGCTCTCACCCCAACTAGGAGTTGTAGTTCTGGCAGCAGGTTGTCTCTCTCTCTCTGTGCCCACTCACTCTTCCCGTCTGTCGCAAATTTAACGTGTCACCGGAGGCAGGGTGTCAGCATGGTGCACTTTCCAAAATCCGCCAGCAGGGGGAGGCAGAGCACCTTCCGACAAGCTGGAGGCCTCACACTACTACTATCAATAATGTTTTTTTATAGATATAATTTATACACCTGTTAATTGATATATATCGTTTTCTAGCTCTAGATAAATGTGTGTACATATCCGTATATGTGTATGTGTGTGCATATATATATATATATATATATATATATATATATATTGCTCAAAAAAATGAAAACAGACCTCAATCCTCAATGGGAAAAATCTCATGCTGGATATCTATACTGGTATGGACTTGGTATGTGTTAGGATCTATACTGGTATGGACTCTGTAATGTGTTAGGATGGTATGGACTGGGTAATGTGTTAGGATCTATACTGGTATGGACTGGGTAATGTGTTAGGATCTATACTGGTATGGACTGGGGAATGTGTTAGGATCTATACTGGTATGGACTGGGGAATGTGTTAGAATCTATACTGGTATGGACTGGGTAATGCGTTAGGATCTATACTGGTATGGACTGGATAATGTGTTAGGATCTATACTGGTATGGACTGGGTAATGTGTTAGGATCTATACTGGTATGGACTGGGTAATGTGTTAGGATCTATACTGGTATGGACTGGGTAATGTGTTAGGATCTATACTGGTAAGGACTGGGTAATGTGTTAGGATCTATACTGGTATGGGCTGGGTAATGTGTTAGGATCTATACTGGTATGGACTGGGTAATGTGTTAGGATCTATACTGGTATGGACTGGGTAATGTGTTAGGATCTATACTGGTATGGACTGGGTAATGTGTTAGGATCTATACTGGTATGGATTGGGTAATGTGTTAGGATCTATACTGGTAAGGACTGGGTAATGTGTTAGGATCTATACTGGTATGGACTGGGTAATGTGTTAGGAAGGAAAGGATGCCACATTGTTTTATGTAAATGAAAATTATCACCCTACAGAGGGCTGAATTCAAAGTCAGGTGAATAAAGTGTGAAATGTGCTCAGGTGTGACCATACAAAAAATGGAATATGTAAATCTAAATAAAGTGTTAGGTGTAAATAAGTACAATAAAACCTAATTATACCAGATAGTATAATCATACTTATTTACACCTTGCACTTTATTTATATTTCCATATTCCATTTTTGTATGGTCACACCTGAGCACATTTCACACTTTAGAATTGCAGGGAATTGTGATGAGAATTTTAAACTTTAGGCAGAAGTAGTGCAGCTGAATGGGAGAATTATTCCAACTCTGCTACTTTGGCCTTAAGTTTTCAATTACCTTTTCAATTTCCTGTAATTCTCTCTTTATGAAGTAGACCCTATAATCTGATAAGTAGGCGGAGATTAATTATGCGGAGTGGGCGGAGCTTCGGGGAAGTGGGTGTGGTAAGTAATTGATAGCTGCGCTGCAAAGTGTCCCTGGAAATTTTTTTCAAATGTTGGCAACTATGACAATGCGATCCGATTCTGCTGCGGATAAAAAAAAGGGCCATGTGCGTGTTTAGTGCAATTGCGGTGCGAAACTGTATGGCTGAAATTTGCACCGCACAGAGATCGCACTAATGTGAACCGGCACTAAGTGCCAAATCACACATATGTGATGTCAGACATTGCATGTGATTCGCAGCGCACTGCTCTGCAAATCACATGCGATGTCTGTGCGTTGTGAACTCAGCCATACAGATTGTATGGCTGAATTCGCATAGCATTCGGATGAAAGTCGCACAGAACCCTTTTTTTGGGTCCGCACCGGAATCAGATTGCATGGGTGTTCACACCTATGCGATTCAATTAGTGTCCGAACTGACAGTTTGCACTGCGATATGCGAGCTGATATGGGGGGTGTCGTTAACTTTGTATTGACACCCCCCACTGATTCACCTATGGCAGTGCGGGGATTCGCAGGGTTACCGCATTGCATATGTTTAACCACTTGCCGACTGCCTAACGCCGATCTACATCGGCAGTCAGCCCCTCACAGGCAAAGTGACGTAGGTCTACGTCGCTTGCTTGTGAGGGTCTAGGGAGCGAGCGCGCGCCCCCGGAGGCGCGCTCCCGCATGGTCACGGACCCCCCCCCCCGCGCGTGTGACTGGCGGACCCGATGTCCGCCGGTCACTCGGCGATCGGCGGGGGAGAGGGAGAAAGTCAGGCAGCTTGTGTAAACAAGCCACCTGTCATTCTCCTCGGTGTAAAGACACTGATCACATGGATCTACTATGTAGATCCGTTGATCAGTGTCCCTACAGCTCAAGCCACAGCCAATCACAGTAGAAAGCACGCCCCTAGGGACACACACAGCCCCTCCCTCCCAAATAAAGTTAACCCCTTCACTACCAGTGTATTTTTACAGTAACAGTGCATATGTATAGCACTGATTACTGTAGAAATGTCACTGGTATCCCCAAAAGTGTCAAAAATGTCAGTCAAGGGTCTGATCTGTCCGCCGCAATGTCGCAGTACCGCAAAAAAAAATCGCAGATCGCCGCCATTACGCGTTAAAAAAAAAAACAACAAAAATGACAAAAATCATTCCCTTTGTTAGTAAACGCGATAACTTTTGCGCAAACCAATCAAAATACGTTTTTTGCGATTTTTTTTACCAAACATAGGTAGGATAAAACAAATTGTCCGAAAATGTTAAAAAATTTAGATTTTTACATTTTTTTTTGGGGGGAATTTCATATAAAAAAATGTGAAAAATATTGCTATTTTTGCACAATTGACGCTCTTTTTTTGTTTATAGCGTGTGATCAAAAAATCGCACAGGTGATCAAATACCACCAAAAGAAAGCTCTGTTTGTAGGAAAAAAAGGACGTCAAATTCGTTAAGGTACAGCGTCGCACGACCGCGCAATTGTCCGTTAAAATCACGCAGTGCCGAATCGCAAAATACCCCCTGGTCGGAATGGGGGTAAAATCTTCCGGGGCTTAAGTGGTTAACCGTCACTAAATGATTCGAAATTTAACTCACTTTTGTTAAAACACCTGAAAAGACTGAGCAGGGGAGTGTTTTTGTGCCCCATCTATGTTACTCCCATCTTAATTCGTAGCTTTTATACCATTGCTACAACCGTACAGGTACATTTTTATGGGTTTTTATATGTTTGTCAGCCGTGATTTACTGTCATTTCTGTTCTCCATTCCGGTATGGCAGTAAACATCAGCAAGTTCTAATTAATCCTCAATAACATTCATTGTTAGAATCAGGGCCGGCAATTGTTGTAATCTGCGCTTTGATGAAGTGTACACAAATATTGATAACATCTCGGCAGCACTGTCCAAAACAGCCATTGTTAATGGGAACAAAGTGCATGGCTGCCGTGTTCATTTTCCCCTAATTTAGTAGTTATTTGACGTTTATTGTACGTTTGCCGGAGCACTAATGCATTTAGAAAGGAACGTAAAGTGAAATTTATTTGGAGAGAAAAACATAAAAAAAAAATAAAACTAGATTACAGGTTATGCTCAAATTTATATTCGTGAACTTGCTGTGAAAACTTTTAACTTTTTTTTTTTTTTTTTGTGTTACTTTTGCTAATGTAAGTTCGACAGTTGTAGGCGTCTTAACCACTTAAGCCCCGGAGGATTCAAAGACCAGGCCCTATTTTTGGATTCGGCACTGCGTGAATTTAACGGACAATTGTGCGGTCGTGCGATGCTGTACCCAAATTAAATTGATGTCCTTTTTTTCCCACAAATAGAGCTTTCTTTTGGTGGTATTTGATCACCTGTGCGATTTTTTTTTTTTTTTTTTTTTTTTTTTGCGCAATAAACAAAAAAAGAGCGACAATTTTGAAAAAATAATATTTTTCACATTTTTTTATATGAAATTCTCAAAAAAAACAATTTTAAAATCTAAATTTTTTAACATTTTAGGCCAATTTGTTTTCTGCTACATGTTTTTGGTAAAACAAAATTGCAATAAGCGTATTTTGATTGGTTTGCGCAAAAGTTATTGTGTTTACTAACTACGGGAAAGATTTGTCATTTTTATTGGCTTTTTTTTAAACTAGTAATGGTGGCGATCTGCGATTTTTTTTTTTGTGGGACTGCGACATTGTGGCGGACAGATCGGACCCCTAACTGACATTTTTGACACTTTTGGGGGTACCAGTGACATTACTACAGTAATCGGTGCTATAAATATGCACTGTTACTGTAAAAATGACACTGGCAGGGAAGGGGTTAACTTTATTGGTGATCAAGGGGTTAAGTGTGTCCCTAGGGGCATGATTCTAACTGTTAGGGGGCGTGGCTTGTGAAGTAATCACAGAGACATATGATCCTTCATAGCAGGATCGTATAGCCTCTGTCATTACTTCGGGGAGAATGACAGACGGCTGTGTTTACATCGGCCGTCTGTCTTTCTCCCTCTCCTGTGGAAGATCGCGAGTGGCCGGCGGACATGGGAGCCGCTGGTCACACTCGCTGGCTAGGCAGGGAATGAGCAGGGGCGGGAGCGTGCCACAGGCAGCGCGCGCTCGCCCCCTACAGGCTCTTTGGCAAGCGACGTAGTACTACATCACTTTGCCTGTAAGCGGCTGCGTGCCGCAGTAAATGTACAGGAAGCGGTATGTGGTTAAGGAAAACCTGCACACAAAACTGTAGGTACTCTTAGAAGTGCGAGGCATCTAGATTTACACTAATTATGTGCCGAATTCTCAACACACAGAAATCGCATGTGATTTGCAGAGAAGTGCGCTGCAAATCACATGCGATGTCTGACATCACATATGTGTGAACCGCCACTTAAAGCGTAACTCCATTTTTGTTGAGAAAAAAACATTCCCCTCTGGGTGATCTCTGTACATTGCAGGGATTGTAACAATCTTTGTTGCAGATTCCTACCTTATGTTATTCTGAAGAAATCATTGTTTGTTCCTCTGTGCTGAGTGAGTCTAATGGGAGTGGTTTCATAATTATCTATCAGCTGTGGCAGCTGCGAGGCTCTAATGAGGAGATCTGCTGGGCCTGCATCCCTTTAGACGTGTTCCTATTGGGAGGATCTCACCAAAAATGACATTTATGCTGCAGGGGATGCCAGAAATCTGACTTGTATCTTAGTGCAGACTTCTGGGAAAATTGGTGAGCCAATCACACAAGCAGGAAATGATGTTTCTGGGGGTGTGGTCAGTATACATTCTGTGTACAGAACAGCTCCAGGCGGCCATTTTGCATTTTCAGAGAATTACAAAAGCTGCAGCTTAAAAAGGAAAGGTCATTTTTAATACCTTTCAATTACAAAATGATTTGTGTCACAATTGTATATGTTATATTGTTTTTCTTTATTTACTATTTTTTTCCCCCACATAAGTGGAGTTACCCTTTAGTACTTCCTTATCTATGTCTGTAACATTATCCACACCTGTAAAAAAAATATTAGTGTGAGGGTTATGGGCAGAATTAGTGTTGGGGTTAAGCCAGCAATAGATGGTTCAAATCTTAGCCGGTTCAGTAGGGACCAGCCAAGATTCAAAATATGTCTGGGCAGGCTGATTGTACTCAAATTGATCGATCGATCAACATGGGTACAACCAGCCTATCAGATTTTTCATGCAAATATTGCCAGGGGCTACAGACGCTACTAATAATCTCTGTGTGTTCTCCCAGCCAGGATGGCTCCCCAATGCCGCCCCCCCCCCCCCCCACCAGGAGAACACAAATGCTCCATGAGAGGGATTTCCCCATTAATACTGACTGTGTTGATGGGGCAATCTAGCCATTTTCTTTCCTGCAGCCAAAATTGCACCATCTATGGCTGACTTTACAGGAATGCTTGAAGGTAAGGTTACCAGGTGGGTTACTGTTAAGGTTACCATGTGCTAGTCTTAGGGTTACATGGACCGTCACTGTTGGGGTTACAGGGAGGGCCAATGTTAGGGCTACAGGGAGGGTTAGTGTTGGGGTTACAGGGGCATTGGCAATAGGGTTACAGGGATGGTGAATGTTAGGGATACAGGGAGGGTTAATGTTAGAGTTACAGGGATGCTTAGTGTTAGGGTTTCCAGGTGGATGAGGTTATGGGGCTGTTAATGTTGGGGTTGGATGGAGGGTCAGTTTTGGGGTTACAGAGAGTGCAAGTGTTAGGGCTAAAGAGAGGGTCAGTGTTGGGGTTACAAGGGGGTTAGTAATGGAGTTACAGGGAGGGTTAGTGTTAGGGTTACAGGGGTGCTTAATGATGGGGTTGCCAGGTGGATGAGGTTATGGGGCTGTTAATGTTGGGGTTGGATGGAGGGTCAGTGTTGGGGTTACAGAGAGGGCAAGTTTTAGGGCTAAAGAGAGGGTCAGTGTTGGGGTTACAAGGGGGTTAGTAACGAAGTTACAGGGAGGGCTAGTGTTAGGGTTACAGGGATGCTTAGTGATGGGGTTCCTAGGTGGATTAAGATATGGGGTTGTTAATGTTGGGGTTGGATGGAGGGTCAGTGTTGGGGTTACAGAGAGGGTAAGTTTTAGGGCTAAAGAGAGGGTCAGTGTTGGGGTTACCAGGGGGTTAGTAACGGAGTTACAGGGAGGGTTAGTGTTAGGGTTACAGGGGTGCTTAGTGATCAGGTTCCCAGGTGGTTGAGGTTATGGGGCTGTTAATGTTGGGGTTGGATGGAGGGTCAGGGTTGGGGTTACAGAGAGTGCAAGTTTTAGGGCTAAAGAGAGGGTCAGTGTTGGGGTTACAAGGTGGTTAGTAACGGAGTTACAGGGAGGGTTAGTGTTAGGGTTACAGGGATGCTTAGTGATGGGGTTCCCAGGTGGATGAAGTTATGGGGCTGTTAATGTTGGGGTTGGATGCAGGGTCAGAGTTGGGGTTACAGAGAGGGCAAGTGTTAGGGCTAAAGAGGGGGTTAATATTGAAGTTATAAGGGGGGCTAGTAATGGAGTTACAGGGAGGGTTAATGTTAGGGTTACAGGGATGCTTAGTGTTAGGGGTACAGAGAGAGTCAGTGTTAGGGTTACAGGGAAGATTATTGTTTGGGTTATAGGGAAGGTTAGTGTTGGGGTTACAGGGAATTGGTAATAGGGATACAGGGAGGGTTAATGTTAGGGTTACAGGGATGCTTAGTGTTAGGATTTCCAGGTGGATGAGGTTATGGGGCTGTTAATGTTGGAGTTGGATGGAGGGTCAGTTTTGGGGTTACAAAGAGTTCAAGTTTTAGGGCTAAAGAGAGGGTCAGTGTTGGGGTTACAAGGGGGTTAGTAATGGAGTTACAGGGAGGGTTAATGTTACAGTTACAGGAATGCTTAGTGATGGGGTTCCCAGGTAGATGAAGTTATGGGGCTGTTAATGTTGGGGTTGGATGGAGGGTCAGTTTTGGGGTTACAGAGAGTGCAAGTTTTAGGGCTAAAGAGAGGGTCGGTGCTGGGGTTACAAGGGGGTTAGTAACGAAGTTACAGGGAGGGTTAGTGTTAGGGTTACAGGGGTGCTTAGTGATGGGGTTCCCAGGTGGGTGAGGTTACTGGGCTGTTAATGTTGGAGTTGGATGGAGGGTCCGTTTTGGGGTTACAGAGAGTGCAAGTTTTAGGGCTAAAGAGAGGGTCAGTGTTGGGGTTATAAGGAGGTTAGTAACGAAGTTACAGGGGGGGGGGGGGTTAGTGTTAGGGTTACAGGAATGCTTAGTGATGGGGTTCCCAGGTGGATGAAGTTATGGGGCTGTTAATGTTGGGGTTGGATGGAGGGTCAGTGTTGGGGTTACAGAGAGGGCAAGTGTTAGGGCTAAAGAGAGGGTTAAGGTTGAGGTTACAAGGGGGTTAGTAACGGAGTTACAGGGAGGGTTAATGTTAGGGTTACAGGGATGCTTAGTGTTAGGGGTACAGAGAGAGTCAGTGTTAGGGTTACAGGGAAGATTATTGTTTGGGTTATAGGGAAGGTTAGTGTTGAGGTTACAGGGAATTGGTAATAGGGACACAGGGAGGGTTAATGTTAGGGTTACAGGGATGCTTAGTGTTAGGATTTCCAGGTGGATGAGGTTATGGGGCTGTTAATGTTGGAGTTGGATGGAGGGTCAGTTTTGGGGTTACAGAGAGTTCAAGTTTTAGGGCTAAAGAGAGGGTCAGTGTTGGGGTTACAAGGGGGTTAGTAATGGAGTTACAGGGAGGGTTAGTGTTACCGTTACAGGAATGCTTAGTGATGGGGTTCCCAGGTAGATGAAGTTATGGGGCTGTTAATCTTGGGGTTGGATGGAGGGTCAGTTTTGGGGTTACAGAGAGTGCAAGTTTTAGGGCTAAAGAGAGGGTCAGTGTTGGGGTTACAAGGGGGTTAGTAACGAAGTTACAGGGAGGGTTGGTGTTAGGGTTACAGGGGTGCTTAGTGATGAAGTTCCCAGGTGGGTGAGGTTACTGGGCTGTTAATGTTGGGGTTGGATGGAGGGTCCGTTTTGGGGTTACAGAGAGTGCAAGTTTTAGGGCTAAAGAGAGGGTCAGTGTTGGGGTTACAAGGAGGTTAGTAACGAAGTTACAGGGAGGGTTAGTGTTAGGGTTACAGGGATGCTTAGTGATGGGGTTCCCAGGTGGATGAAGTTATGGGGCTGTTAATGTTGGGGTTGGATGGAGGGTCAGTGTTGGGGTTACAGAGAGGGCAAGTGTTAGGGCTAAAGAGAGGGTTAAGGTTGAGGTTACAAGGGGGTTAGTAACGGAGTTACAGGGAGGGTTAATGTTAGGGTTACAGGGATGCTTAGTGTTAGGGGTACAGAGAGAGTCAGTGTTAGGGTTACAGGGAAGATTATTGTTTGGGTTATAGGGAAGGTTAGTGTTGGGGTTACAGGGAATTGGTAATAGGGACACAGGGAGGGTTAATGTTAGGGTTACAGGGATGCTTGGTGTTAGGGTTTCCAGGTGGATGAGGTTACAGGGCTGGAAATGTTGGGGTTAGATGGAGGGTCAGTGTTGGGGTTACAGAGAGGGCAAGTGTTAGGGCTAAAAGGAGGGTTAGTGTTAGGGTTACAGAGAGAGACAGCGTAGTTCATGGGAAGATAAGTGCTATGGTTACAGAGAGAAGGTTAGTGTTGGAGATACGGGGGGGTTGGTAATATGGTTATATTGGTAATATGGTTACAGGGAGGCGGGTTAGTGTCATGGCTACAGGGGCGCTTTGTGTTAGGATTAGATCAGGGCTTTTTTTGGCAGAGAAAGAGTGAAAGTCATTCCATATATAGCAGTAGTTATAGAGAGAGTTCGCTGCACTGCAATATATGGAAGTAGAACTGAAATCTGCCTCTTGCAAAGTGCAATAATACGACCTCAATTTATCTTTCTCCATAAAGATAATGAATTGTAAGATTAATTCTGAAAACAAGACAAAGCAAATATGCTTAACGCTTATGTCTAAATTAGGAAAAAAATGTGCCCGAGGTGAAAGAGCAATCCTTAAATAAATCTCCAGACACAAGACTCAGATTGCAGATATGGAAGTCATCTACACTCAGGCTGATGTCAGACGATTGATTTTAACTCCTTTTCTAATCAATAAAGTGTATCTATTGTCCAAACTTTTCTCTATCCATAACTCTTTCGGAGAGATTTTCCTTTTACTTTCTGTCCTTATTCATCAAACAGAATAGAAGGAAACCAATACATTAGGACACATTCCAAGATATCCAATACACAGAACATGAGAGAATGGAACTAAATAAAATATATCTACATGCTACTATACATATGAAGAAGAGATCAAAGCTCAACTGAACTTCTGCACTTTAAATGGATGTAGGAGAAAGATCACTGTAGATAAACAGGTACAACTTATGTAAGAAGATTTATTTAAACTCTGTGTATCACCTGAGGCCAGTTACTTCACTGGGTATATGTGAAAGTTTACAACCATTTTAAAGCGTAACTCCACTTTCGTTGAGAAAAAAACATTCCCCTCTGGGTGATCTCTGTACATTGCAGGGATTTTAACAAACTTTGTTGCAGATTTCTACCTTTTGTTATTCTGAAGAAATCATTGTTTGTTCCTCTGTGCTGAGTGGATCTAATGGGAGTGGTTTCATAATTATCTATCAGCTGTGGCAGCTGCAGGGCTCTAATGAGGAAATCTGCTGGGCCTGCCTCCCTTTAGATGTGTTCCTATTGGGAGTATCTCACCAAAAATTACCTTTTTGTTGCAGGGAATGCCAGAAATCTGACTTGTATCTTAAGCAGACTTCTGGTAAAATTGGTGAGCCAATCACACAAGCAGGAAATTATGTTTCTGGGGTGTGGTCAGTAGGGATCAACCGATTATACCGAAATTGTATTCCTCACTGCCTGATTTAACCTCTCTTCCCCACCCTAATTGCACCCACTTGCAGAGTTGCCCTATTCACTAAAATTGGTCTTGTCTGGTGAGTTCTACACTAACTAAAAGCGACAGGGGGGCATAGTTCTTTCCACAAAGCATCATGGCCGTGCCATGTGTACAAGGGATCAACCGGTTATCGGCAAAGCCGATATATCGGGTGCCGATATGCACTTTCTCCAATATATCGGAATCGGCCCCCGGAGGTTACCGATATTTCAGGAAAGTGCTGTACCGGAGTGATTCCTGCAGCTGGAGGCATCACCCCGGTACCGGCGTCCATAGCCGATGGTCGGCTGTCTTGTAATGACAACCGATGCGGCTAAGAAGCCGCTCGGCTGTCATTACAAGGAGCGGGAGAGGACGCTCAGGCCGCCCTCATGCCGCCTTCCGCAGCTCGCCTGGGTCTCCAGTCCCACCGGGAGACCCGGGCAACCAGCCTGCATGGCCGCCAAAGAGAAGACCTGATCAAAGCCGCACTTCTTCTCTGATCAGGTCTCCATGTTAAAAACCCGGAAGTGATGTCATGACTGGGTACTCGGTGCCAAATTCAAAAAAAATGACAGCATTCAAAACAGCCAAACTTGGCTTTTTGAATGCTTTTGAGTGCAGAGGAGGGGTTTGGGGTCTTTTAGACACTCAGATCCCTCCACAACAGTACCTGTAAAAAAAAAAAAAACGTAATTGTATGAAAATATTGGCGCATATCGGCCGCTACCGATATGCATTGGCCTAAATATCGGTATCGGCAACCAAAAACCAAAATCGGTCGATCACTAGTGGTCAGTACACATTACAGAACACCTCCAGGCGGCCATTTTGGATTGCATTTTCAGAAAATTAAAACAGATGTAGATTGAAAAGGAAAGAACATTTTTAGTAACATTCAATTATTTTGTATGTTTTGTGAGGCAATTGTATACGCTATATTGTTTTTTTCTTTATTTGCTATTTTTTTTCCCACTAAAGTGGAGTTACCCTTTAAGCATATGTTATGTTATACCTCTATATGTCTTTTGGAACCTACGCTAATTGTTACACGGTTTGCTGTATCATTATTGTCAATTATACCCAAGTGCCTGATTTATTTTTTTTTCTGCGCCCCTTTGATTGAGGGCTTCACACTATCCGTCTGTCGGACGGACTCCGTTTATCTCAGCGGGGGATCGATCCGCCGATCCCCCGCTGAGCAGGAGGATGACATCTGTTCTCCGCGCTGTGTGCGGAGACACAGCTGTCAGTTCCCCATACATCTCTTCGGTCCGTTCTCATCCGATCCCATCCGATCCGCTGGACGGATGGAAAATAGGGTTTCCATCCGTCCAGATTTGACGGATCGGATCGGATGTCAGCGGACATGTCTCCGCTGACATCGGATGCCCCATAGAGATGCATGGGGGGACCGTTCAGATCCACCAAAAAAAAAGGACAGGCGGATCTGAACGGTCCGCCTGTGTGAAAGGTGCCTAAGGGAGCCATCTTTGCTACTGAAAATTCAATAGAGAGTTTGAAATATAAAATTATTTCAAAGCTCAACTTAAAAGAATACAAACAGTGTGATGTGAAAGACATCATATGACGTCTAGTCAGAACAGTTAAACACCTCCCTGGCTGGCCGTCAATCTGCTCTAGGCTGGGCAGGTGCTTTATTGTTCTGACTGGACATCATATGACATTCTTCACATCGCAACACCCGTGCGCGCCCCCAGGGGTGCACACCGCAGTGATTGGTGGTGATCAGTGCATAACCGATCAGGGTAAAGAGCCGATGATGTAGGCTCTTTACCATGTGATCAGCTGTGTCCAATCACAGCTGATCACATGTAAACAAATGCCGGTTATCGACATTTCCTTTCCTCATCGCTGTCAGTGTCTGAGGAACGGAAAGCTGATAACTGACTTTCCAGTTACAGGTGACATTTAAATTGATAATCAGTGCAGCCCCATCAGTGTCCATCAGTGCAGCATATCAGTGTCCATCAGTGCAGTGTATTAGTGCCCATCAGTGCCGCCTCATCAGAGCCCATCAGTGCTGGCTCATCATCCATACAGTGCCTATCGGTGCCCATCAGTGCCACCTTATCAGTGCAGCCCCCATCAGTGTCCATCAGTGCAGCATATCAGCGCCGCCTCATCAGTGCCCATCAGTGCTGCCTCATCAGCCACACAGTGTCTATCAGTGACGCCTTATCAGTGCAGCCTCATCAGTGCCCATCAGTGCAGCTTATCAGTATCCATCAGTGCCACCTTATTTGTGCAGCCTCATCAGTGCAGCTTATCAGTGCCCATCAGTGCATCTTATCAGTGCCACCTCATCAGTGCCAATCAGTGCAGCCTCATCTGCACACATCATTGAAGAATAAATATTCTTATTTGCAAAATTGAAAATAAAAAACTCAGTGGTGATTAAATACCACCAAAAGAAAGCTCTATCTGTCTCAAAAAAAGAGACACATTTCATATGGGTACAGTGCTGCATGACCGCACAATTGCCATTTAAATTCCAACAGTGCTGAAAGCTGAAAATTAGCCTGGGCAGGAAGAGGTGAAAGTGCCCGGTATTGAAGTGGTTAAGTAGTTAGCGCACCCTCCATACTAAAAAGCAGCTGAATTCTGGAAGCTGTGCTCCAAAATAGGGAAGCAGATGCAAAGGGCTAGTCACCAGTATCACCAGTATTGCTCTGTGGGCTTCTTTCAGCTAAACCATCACCATTAGGTGAGTACCTGGATAGAGAACTGGCTCCAGGGGAGAGTCCAGAGGGTGGTGATTAATGGGGAGTACTCGGATTGGGCGGGTGTGGAAAGTGGGGTCCCCCAGGGTTCTGTCCTGGGACCAATCCTGTTTAATTTATTCATAAATGATCTAGAGGAGGGGATATCTAGTACAATCTCAGGATTTGCGGATGATACTAAATTAGGCATGCCAATATCTTCTATGCAGGATGTGGAAACCTTGCAAGCAGACCTGAACAAAATAACGGAGTGGGCAACTACATGGCAGATGAGATTTAATGTTGAAAAATGTAAAGTAATGCACTTGGGGGCCAGAAACCAGAAAGCAAGCTACTCACTAGGGGGGGAACCTCTGGGTGAGTCTAGGATGGAAAGGGACCTGGGGGTACTGGTGGACAACAGGCTTGGCAGTGGCATGCAATGCCAGGCCGCAGCAAGCAAAGCCAACAGAATACTGGGTTGTATAAAAAAGGGGATTCACTCCAGAAATAAAGAGATTATTCTCCCTCTCTACAAGACTCTGGCCACATCTGGAGTATGCTGTCCAGTTCTGGGCACCGGTCCTCAGGAAGGATGTGCTGGAACTGGAGAAAGTCCAGAGAAGGGCAACAAAAATAATTAGGGGAATGGAGGACATCAGCTATGAAGAAAGACTACAAGCCCTGAACTTATTCTCTCTGGAGAAGAGACGATTGAGGGGGGATATGATATCAATGTACAAATACTGTACTGGCGACCCGAGCATAAGGAACAAACTATTCAGAGAAAGGAGATACAATAAGACTCGTGGCCACTCACTAAAACTAGAGGAAAGGCGGTTTAACCTTAAAGTGCGTAAGGGGTTCTTCACTGTAAGAGCGGTAAGGATGTGGAATTCTCTTCCACAAGCAGTCGTATCAGCAGGGAGCATCGATAGTTTCAAAAAACTGTTAGATGGACACCTTAAAGACCACAACATACAGGGGTATACAATGTACGGCTAAAAGCAAACACACACACACACATCATAGGTTGAACTGGATGGACTGATGTCTTTTTTCAACCTCACTAACTATGTAACTATGTAACTATGTAATTACTGGCTTACTATGCCTTGTTCTGCATTGTACTTCTGTGTAGAGGTAACCATCCTAATAGAGGCAGAGCCTCCTTGCCTCTTGTCATAGCTTCCTCCTGATGACTGGTGGGGGGATATTCAAGAAGAAGCAGAAGAGATGGAGAAAGCTCATATTCACACAACGGGAGAAGCAAAGGGAGATACTTGCACTGCAGGCCCTAAAATACAGCTTCCTTTCCAGCAGGGGAGATATTTACACTGCAGGTCCTAAGGTACAGCTTCTGCTCCAGCAAGGGAGATCCTAGCACTGCCGGTCCTAAGATACAACTTCTTCTCCAGCAAGGGAGATCTTAGCACTGCAGGTCCTAAGGTACAGCTTCCTCTCCAGCAAGGGAGATCCTAGCATTGCAGGTCCTAAGGTACAGCTTCCTCTCCAGCAAGGGAGATACTTGCACTGCAGGTCCTAAAATACAGCTTCTGCTCCAGCACTGGAGATACTTGCACTGCAGGTCTTAAGGTACATCATCCTCTCCAGCAAGGGAGACACTTGCACTACAGGTCTTCAGGTACAGCTTCCTCTCCAGCAAGAGAGATACTTGCACTGCAGGTCCTAAATTACAGCTTCCTCTCCAGCAAGAGAGATACTTGCACTGCAGGTCCTAAAATACAGCTTCCTCTCCAGCAAGGAAGATACTTGCACTGCAGGTCCTAAGGTACAACTTCCTCTCAAACAAAGGAGAGCCTTGTACTTTAGGTCCTAAGATTTAGTTTCCTCTCCAGCAAGGGAGATCTGTGCACTACAGGTCCTCCGCTGTAGCTTCTTCTCTAGCAAAGGGAACTGTGAGGATCATACTATTGACATTATCCAATCTCACTATAAATCTCCTAAGACTTGCAATCAGAAGCAATAAAGCCTTAGCTGTCACACTGCAGATATACAGTCATGAGGCTCAAAGCACAGGAGCACTTTGACACAGAAAATGCACGCATTTTTCAAGAGGATTTCAATGCAAAATGTATATTTTAACTTAGCAGATCTTCATTTTTAGGGTTCAGGTCCACTTCGGTCCCCATCAAGATTTACCTTACAGATAAAAATATTTTTTTTTATAATTTTTCCATAATTTTGTTAAAAGTGAAATTGCTAATTTTACTGTGAACTAAACGAAATGTTGTACTTATCCTTAAAGATTTTAATTTATAGCTTAGTAATACAACTAGCTTTAGATGATCTTGGTTTGCTCCAACCTCCTTTTTATTCACGCCTTATGTTCCATGTTCCATCGGATGTGGTGAAAACTTTCTGATAGAACTTATCTAGAAATAAAATGAAGACTTTAGCATATCAAAAGTGATAGTGAAGAAATTTTATATATATATATATATATATATATATATATATATATATATATATATATATATATATATATATATATTTAGAGAAAGAAAGAGGTATCTATATATATATATATATATATATCTATATATCCATATATATATATATAGATATATATATATATATATATATATATCTCTATCTATCTATCTATCTATCTATCTATATATATATATATATATATATATATATATATATATATAGATACCTCTCTCTTTCTCTAAATATATATATATGTATACAGTAAAACCTTGGTTTGAGAGTAACTTGGTTTGAGAGCACTTTGCAAGACAAGCACATTTTTAAAATAAATTTTGACTTGATATACAAGTAGCGTCATTTATAAAAAAAGAAGAGAGGATCCTCTAAAGTGTAGCAATATGGTTACATTTAATGAAGGTTCAATATTTAGCAACTCACATGGTTGATGATTAAAACAGGCACATCTAAGTATGCAGGCATCTGGGGTAAAGCTGTCCACATAGACCATCTTCTGCACTGCCATCTTCATCATCCCTGCCCCGCTGCACTCCACGAGTGATCGAGTGATTCAAAGCCTCACTTTCAGATCACTCTACTGCAGGCTATTCTTCCCGGTCACGATTGCAGACTGACAGTGGTGAGAGTCGGTGGTTCAGAAGATGGTCTATGTGGACAGCTTTACCCCGGATGCCTGCATACTTAGGTGTGCCTATTTTAATCATCAACCATGTGAGTTGCTAAATGTTGAACCTTCATTAAATGTAATCATATTGCTACACTTAGAGGCGCCTCTCATCTCTCTTATATTCTGTAGCTCTGCTAGATTTTGCTTCTAATCCCCTTGGGAAGGCTGCATATTGTGGATGGACATTTTATGGTTACACAACCTATCACATTGCTATAATCTTTGTATATAGACTATAAACTGAAGGACTTGTGGAACGAATCATCTGAGTTTCCATTATTTCTTATGGGGAAATTCGCTTTGATATAAGAGTGCTTTGGATTACAAGCATGTTTCCAGAACGAATTATGCTCGCAATCCAAGGTTTTACTGTATATATATATATATATATACACAAATATAGATATGTATGTATATATAGATATATATATATATATATATATCTATATATATGTCAGTTTTGCTTTTTCAGACAGCTAGTGCCATGTCCTTGTAGAGATTTGTCTTGTTTCTTCATCCTCCCGAGAATGATATAAATGTACATTTGGCTGAGAAAGTTACAATTAGGCTGCAGGAACAGCACAAAGGGGGATTTACATTGCCCTATTTCTTCTGCATAAATGATTTCTTAAAGGAATTCTTCGTAACTGAATATGTATTTTATTTTTTAAGGTAAAAAAAAAAAAAAAATCTATATCCCTCTTTCAGAATACTCCCCAATATTGTTATATATATATATATATATATATATATATATATATATATATATATATATATAGCAAGCAGGGAAGTGGGTTGAATTTTTTTTTTTTTTTTTTGATGGCTGCTTCAATGCAAAAGCTATATTTTTTAAAATACTGGTTAGACACAAAGAACATGTTCGCTATAACATAGCATATCTTCATTTTTAGGGTTCAGGTCCACTTTAGTCCTCATCAAGCTTTAGACTTTAGTCCCCATGCAGAAAAATATAGTTTTTACATTGAAACAGCCAACTTAAAGCGTAACTCCACTTTTGTTGAGAAAAAAAACATTCTCCTCTGGGTGATCTCTGTACATTACAAGGATTGTAACAAACTTTGTTGCAGATTCCTACCTTTTGTTATTCTGAAGAAATCAATTGTTTGTTCCTCTGTGCTGAGTGGGTCAAATGGGAGTGGTTTCATAAATATCTATCAGCTGCGGCAGCTGCAGGGCTCTAATGAGTGGAGTTACGCTTTAATTGAACAAGCTGCAGTTAGAAACTGATTGGATACCATGTACAGCTGCACCAGATTTTGCACTCTCAGGTATTAGTAAATTAACCCCATTGTCTTCTTACACTTGGACTGAAAGGGTAACTCCACTTTTTTGTGAGGGAAAAAAAGCAAATAAAGAAAAAAATAATATAGCTTATACAATTGTGACACAAATCATATTGTAATTGAAAGTTCTTAAAACTTACCTCTCCTTTTCAATCTGCAGCCACTGTAAGTTTCTAAAAATACAATGCAATATGAAAACCTGGAACTGTTCTGTGGGGATTTCAGCAAGGGGGGGGGGGGGGGTGTGGATTTGTACTGCGAGGAGGGGGAATTTATGTTTAGGGGTAAGCATGCAGATTAGTGCTCAGTGTTGTGTGGGGTGATTTTTGCTGACAAAATAATGCTCATACTTGGGGGGGGGGCGCGGTTTGGCATGTTCACCCTGGGCTCTAGATGACCTTGCCCCAACACTGTATGAAACCACTCCCATTGAACCCACTCAGCACATAGGCACAGAGGAACAAACAGTAATTTCGGAATAACAAAAAGTAGGAATCTGCAACAAAGGAGATGAAGAGATAATAAACCAATCCGCTAACCAAATGAGAGAGTAAGTAGGGAAATATATAAGAGTGTGTTCTAGCATTCCGTGTCTCGATCTGTTACTTCCAGTTTCAGCCGAAAACCGGAAGTGACGCCGCCCGGCTCCTCACGACGCGTTGCGCCACAACAAGGATAAAGGACCTTACCCTTGATAAAGTCAAGTTTGTTGTGGCGCAACAGGTTGGGAGGAGTCGGGTGGCGTCACTTCCGGTTTTTGGCCGAAACCGGAAGTAGCAGATCGAGAAACAGAACACTATCTGGGGACCCCGTGGTTCCTTGCCTTCTATTGAATGCTACAATTTTAACTGTAAGTGGCTATATTTTAATAAATATTACATGAATAATTGGATTAGATGCGCAATCAGGTATATCCCCATCCGGGGAGGGTGAAGACTCGTGGAGGAGCCGATACAGCAACCCCTGCTGATCTGCTTGGACAGACAGCCCTGTTCTACTCATCCTCTACATGCATTTGTATACTGGCTGGACTGAATGGGTGTTTACCTAACATACTTCAGACACCTACCCCTATATGGATAACACCTGTATTTTTGCTTATTGTCTCTGATCTGCTCCTGGCCATTATACTCCACCCTCCTCATAGTCATCATACTCTGGCTTTGCGCCTGATATTATGTCTACATTTTTATACAGAATACAGAGCACTTTACTACTAGCTCCAGATGAAGCTATCCAAGTGAAACATGTCAAGCAAATTGGCTCTATGAACTCTCTGTATACCCACCATCACATCGATCGATCTCTTTGAACGGCAGCCCACACACCTGTCATCCTTTATGAGATGTTCTTGATGTGACGTATTCAATAATTACCGCAATGACCAGTATTTTTGTTTGTATAGCTGTATGTTGTCAATCAGATACAGTGGTCACATACACTAACGCCTTTTTTGAGGCGCAATGTTCACATTTTTGATGTATTTTAGTTGTGATTCAATAAAATTGTTATTTTAATTACTTAGTGCCTTCAAAGTCCATGCTTCTCCAACAAATTCATTTTCTTATAAATATTACACGTTGATGTACTACACTATGGAGTTGCCTATTGTCATTTCATGAGCGGAGTGCTGCCGCTGGAGAGGACCCTGTACCCTGCCAGAAGCCACCTTCCCTTTCCATTTGATCTAGCCATCACCTCTTTGGAGCACTGTTGTTATCCAATTGTGAATATTACCCTATATTAAGGTAAGTGGCCATTGCACTTATTTGGTGGTTTGCTGGCCTCTTGGGACTATCTCTCTACTTGTTCCACAGAAGATATCTATTTACTTAATTATTTATTTATATCTTGGATACTTTTTCACTTTTGGATTGAACATTAGAGACATTTGAATATATATATATATATATATATATATATATATATATATATATATACATACACATATATATATATATATATATATATATATATATATATATATATATATATATATATATATATATATTTATTTTTTTTAATTATTTATATTTCCTTCCACCCAAGATTCACTCACTGGACTTTGCACTTTCTTTTACACTTGTATGTGCACCATGTACTGTATACCTTATGATGAATTTTTTTTTACAAGTTGTCTGTCTATAGTTATGCATTACTCATATATATATATATATTTTGAGTCATTTCTTTATCTATTTTAGCCTGTGTATTTTTAGCGCTGATTTCTATTATTCCAAAATCTGCAACAAAGGTTGGTATTAGTGATCGACCGATATCGTTTTTTTATTGCCGATACGGATATTTTGGTCATCGGATATCGGTATCGGCCGATATTTTAGGACATTTAAATTTATTTATTTTTTCACAGGTACTCTTGTGGAGGGATCTGGGGGGTCTAAAACACCCCCAAACCCCACTTAAAAGCATTCAAAACGCCAAGTTTGGCTGTTTTGAATGCTCACATTTTTTTTAATTTGGCGCCGAGTACCCGGAAGTGATGTCATCCACTTCCGGGTTTTTAACATGGAGACCCGATCAGAGCCGAATGCGGCTTTTATCGGGTCTTCTCTTTGGCGGCCGTGCAGGTAGGATGCCAGGTCTCCCGGTGGGACTGCGGAAGGTGGCGGGGACATCCCCTCCAGCTCCTTGTAATGACAGCAGAGTGGCTTCTCAGCCGCATCGGTTGTCATTACAAGACAGCCGACCGTCGGCTATGGACGCCGGTACCGGGGTGATGCCTCTAGCTGCAGGCATCACTCTGGTACAGCACTTTTCCGAAATATCGGCAATATCGGTAACCTTATTGGCCGATTCTGGTATATCGGGGAAAGTGCATATCGGCCCCTGATATATCGGCATTGCCGATAATCGGTCGATTCCTAGTTGGTATAACTCTTGCAATGTACAGAGATCACCCAGAGGGGAATGTTTGGAGTTATGCTTGAAGGACTTAAAAAAACATCCTCTGTATTAGCTGAAATAAAATTGTGTTGGATTCAATTTCTGTGTCTTATGGAAGAGCTAAGCTGCCTGTGGATGATGCAAAGTTAGCAGGTGACTACGCTGTCCATAACTAGGTATGTCAATGCATATAGAGCCATTTGAAACAGAGCAGTAACCCTCACACTAATGTACCATAATGTACTTTTAGACCAGAAAGTTATGTCAAGGGTTCCTCCAAGGTTGAGAAAGGCTGGGGTATGCCATTTTACATGGGGTATAAGGCTCAGTCCACATCTGTGTGTTGAAGTAACGCTCAGTAAACATGCTTTTTTCTTTGCATTGAGGAGCTCCCCAGTATTTATACAAAACAACCACACCGACTAAAACTAAGAAAACTCATTTCTACTCCATTTAAGCAGCCTCCTTGCTTCAGTAACCTTTCCATAAGGCACCACTATTCTGCGAGTCACCTCGGCTTGGCGCCCCATGAGAATTGTGTCATGACTTACTCTATAAATGTCACCGTGATTTGAAACAGGCCTTGTTGTATTGTCTCAGTCCGTTCAATTAATATCAAACCGCTATTTGTTTCTGTTAGAGCCCCATAAATCTCGCGCTCCCATATACGTCTTCCAAAGAGATCGCGCCAAGGATCAAGCCTTTAGTCAATATCTATTTTGTGAATTGTATACCTAATATACAATGGGAGCCGAGCGCCGGAGCCTTTCAGGCAAACGGCAAGGACAAAGTATGATTTATAGCGAAAGGCAGAGAGTTTTATGAACTGAGAAACGTGAGCTTTTTACTGCTTCGCTCTGCGTTCAAATTAAACACGTTCTTGAACAACAAGGCCGGGAAAAGTTGGGCTCGTTGAGGATCAGCAGTCAGCACTTGGAAAAGAGTTTGAAAACTTTTTAATATTTTTTTTTTTACATTTTTTTTTCTAAGAAAAAAAGAGATTTCAATTGCTCAAGCGAGAGCGCTTTTCAAGTCCTTCATTAAACGCAGGTAGGAATCCACAGGGAGATACTAGATGGGGATTAAAGGATTTTCTCACATTGACTGGTCAGTCAAGTGTTGTCCCCTTGAGGGTGAGAACATTGGAAGTGAACTTGGTTCGTGGAGTCTGTGATGACCTTCAATTAAACCTTGGGTTTACTTAAAATCCAAACCCCCAGCTATGTTTACAGCATCAGGAAAGGGTCTCCTATAGGTAGAATGGATAAAACAGAAGCAAGATGTGAAAAGAGGGTTCAACTGAAGGAAAGAAGGGGCATTTTTATAAAGATATAAATAATCAGCAGTGTGATCAATACAATAACCGCTTGACAATCGTATACTGTATACTGTATATACAGTATCTCACAAAAGTGAGTACACCCCTCACATTTTTGTAAATATTTTATTCTATCTTTTCATGTGACAGCACTGAAGAAATTACACTTTGCTACAATGTAAAGTAGTGAGTGTACAGCTTGTATAACAGTGTAAATTTGCTGTTCCTTCAAAATAACTCAACACACAGCCATTAATGTCTAAACCGCTGGCAACAAAAGTTGACTACACCCCTAAGTGAAAATGTCCAAATTGGGCCAAAAGTGTCAATATTTTGTGTGGCCACCATTATTTTCCAGCACTGCCTTAACCCTCTTGGGCATGGAGTACACCAGAGCTTCACAAGTTGCCACTGGAGTCCTCTTCCACTCCTTCATGATGACATCCGGAGCTGGTTGATGTTAGAGACCTTACGCTCCTCCAACTTCCGTTTGAGGATGCCCCACAGATGCTCAATAGGGTTTAGGTCTGGAGACATGCTTGGCCAGTCCATCACCTTTACCCTCAGCTTCTTTAGCAAGGCAGTGTTCATCTTGGAGGTGTGTTTGGGGTCGTTATGTTGGAATACTGCCCTTCGGCCCAGTCTCTGAAGAGAGGGGATCATGCTCTGCTTCAGTATGTCACAGTACATGTTGGCATTCATGGTTCCCTCAATGAACTGTAGCTCCCCGGTACTGGCAGCACTCATGCAGCCCCAGACCATGAAACTCCCACCACCATGCTTGACTGTAGGCAAGACACACTTGTCTTTGTACTCCTCACCTCCAAAAAATCGCTCCATCTATGACTAGCTTAAGAGTTCTTAGATACAATGTCATATTTATATTCATAGCACCCTCCTAGTTAGGTTGCTAGGATTTTAGGTAAATTTAGTATTTTTTTGTATTTTTTGGCTCCTCTGTAATCAGTGGAGCAGTCATTGATTGCTTTTGGCTGTTCTGAATCTCACAGGCTGCGAGTTTGATTGCTCTCCCCTGTCTTACAGAGGTTTCTGGAACAGAGGGTTGAGCAAGGCAAATGGGCAGTCTGAATATTTATTGTGCTCCAGCCAATCCCTGGGGAGGTGTGCCCAGAAGGTGGTTGAAAATGAATATAAATAGTGTGAGATTTTACAGAAAATTACAGTACTGCAGATTAAAAATTATTATTTTAATAACATTCAGGTACACTTATGTAGCAATTGTATATGCTATATAATTTTTTTTTTATTTGCTATATTTTTCTCATGAAAGTGGAGTTACCCTGAAGCCTTGCAGTGCAGGCTCAGCCCCACTGCAAGTCATCATTTTTAAGTTTCCTGGAGTTGGGCTTCAATCACTTGTTGACCACCTCAAGTATAAGTACAGCGACAGAGCAGTTCTTCTGTGCTGCATTACGTACCTAGTACGCCGGACCCGCTGATTGGCTCCTGCTGTGTCTAATGGGAGTGGGTCGCCCAGACCTGGAAGTGCAGAATTATGTACAGGTACATGATCTTGCCCAGGAGAGCTGCCTTGCCACTATATATATATATATATATATATATATATATATATACACACACACACACAGTATCTCACAAAAGTAAGTACACCCCTCACATTTTTGTCAATGTTTTATTATATCTTTTCATGTGACAACACTGAAGAAATGACACTTTGCTACAATGTAAAGTAGTGAGTGTACAGCTTGTATAACAGTGTATATTTGCTGTCCCCCCAAAATAACTCAACACACAGCCATTAGTGTCTAAACCGCTGGCAACAAAAGTGAGTACACCCCTAAGTGAAAAAATGTCCAAATTAGGCCCAATTAGCCATTTTCCCTCCCCGGTGTCATGTGACTTGTTAGTGTTACAAGGTCTCAGGTGTGTTAAATTTGGTGTTATCGCTCTCACTCTCTCATACTGGTCACTGGAAGTTCAACATGGCACCTCATGACAAAGAACTCTCTGAGGATCTGAAAAAAATAATTGTTGCTCTACATAAAGATGGCCTAGGCCATAAGAAGATCACCAAGACCCTGAAACTGAGCTGCAGCATGGTGGCCAAGACCATACAGCAGTTTAACAGGACAGGTTCCACTCAGAACAGGCCTCGCCATGGTCAACCAAAGAAGTTGAGTGCACATGCTCAGCGTCATATCCAGAGGTTGTCTTTGGGAAATAGATGTATGAGTGCTGCCAGCATTGCTGCAGAGGTTGAAGGGGTGGGGGGTCAGCCTGTCAGTGCTCAGACCATACACCGCACACTGCATCAAATTGGTCTGCATGGCTGTCGTCCCAGAAGGAAGCCTCTTCTAAAGATGATGCACAAGAAAGCCCGCAAACAGTTTGCTGAAGACAAGCAGACTAAGGACATGGATTACTGGAACCATGTCCTGTGGTCTGATGAGACCAAGATAAACTTATTTGGTTCAGATGGTGTCAAGCATGAGTGGCAACCAGGTGAGGAGTACATGTCACATGAAAAGATATAATAAAATATTTACAAAAATGTGAGAGGTGTATTAACTTTTGTGAGATACTGTGCATAGTAGGAAACAGATGTGTACATAACAGGAAAGCAAACTCAAGAAAGAAACATCTCAGAATAGCAAAATACGATGTGACTATATAATATTCTCACAACTCAGAAACAATGGGAGGAAATTTACATCCTCAACAGCAAAAATATCTAAGTTACAAAGAGAGAGATTTTCAGTAAAATTAAAAAGTTAAAGCATAACTCCAATCAATCAATTAAGCATGACTATATAACATTTAAAATAAAACATAGTTCCAACACTCTTAATAGAAATAGGAATGATAGGTCTTCTTTATTAAAAGTTGTCGGGTGAAAAAGACCCCAGACCTCTCATTCACCTTTTTAAGAAGAAAAAAAAAATCCCTTTAAAGGATAACTCCACTTTTGTGGGGGGAAAAATATAGCAAATAAATAAAAAACAATATAGCGTATACACTTGCAACACAAATCATATTGTAATTGAATGTTATTAAAATGATCTTTCCTTTTTAATCCGCAGCTGCTGTAATTTTCTGAAAATGCAATGCAATATGGCCGCCTGGAGCTGTTCTATACACAGAATGTATACTGACTGTATACTGTGATTGGCTCACCAATTTTCCCAGAAGTTTGCACTAAGATACAAGTCAGATTTCTGGCATCCCCTGCAACAAAATTGTCATTTTTGGTGAGATACTCCCAATAGGAACACTTCTAAAGGGATGCAGGCCCAGCAGATTTCCTCATTAGAGCCCTGCTGCTGCACAGCTGATAGATAATTATGAAACCACTCCCATTAGACCCACTCAGCACAGAGGAACAAACAATGATTTCTTCAGAATAACAAAAAGGTAGGAATCTGCAACAAAGTTTGTTAAAATCCTTGTAATGAACAGAGATCACCCAGAGGGGAATGTTTTTCTTTCAACAAAAATGAAGTTACGCTTTAAGGCCGAGAGGTAGAAGTGACATCAGACATTGTTCCGGTCCTCCAAGGGCATAGAGCTGAGTGGGGGCTATTTTGCCTTCACTCGGCTTCTAGCCCAGCCACCGATCAGACAGGAACGCTTCCAGGTTTACAGACGGCTCTGGTAAACCCGGAAGACACTGGGAAGTGTCCGGAGGCGCACCTCTCCCACTGCCTATAAAAGTGATCTTGTGGCGAATCTGCCGCTGAGACCGCTTTTATCTGAAAGCTGCCATAACCTCAGGATTTAACGTAAAAATAATGATGTACTTTTACAGTTAGGGGGTCGGCAAGTAGTTTGGTTTCTCTTGTGAAGTCACATATCTGGTCACACAAGATAAAAGGATACCTGTAAGGAATCATCAGCAGGGATGGTCAGATCTACGTGGCTACCCTCAGGACTGTGTATGCTTTAAGTAAGATTTATTTTACAGTGCAACAAAATCCACCCAAACACAGCACACAACAAACATAAAAATGTGAACCAAAACCCCAGTGACAGAATACCTAACTAATCAACCTAATAGAAAGCCTAACTAACAACTAACTATATACAATATACAGAAAAATGGGGTACAGGGAGCAGATGGCAAGGGGGAACCAAAACCGGGATTTAGGAACCAAAACCAAAGGGGGAACAGGTACATAGCAGCAGGGTACAGGTCAGTAGCAAGATCAGGATCAATTGCAAACAGTATCTGGCAGCAGCAAAACACTGGAGAAAAAGGCACTGATAGAGGAGGACCTAAATACTCTCCCAGCAGCCAGCAACAGGTGGAAACTGATAACTGCGATCTGCTGGCTCCTGGTAGGCACCCGTTGATGGACACTGAAACAACAACCTTTCGCTTTGGGAAGTACAGTGCCACCAGCAGGTGATCCAGGTCCTGACAATACCAGCACCTGGTATCCTAACACTGCCTGCCCTCAGCCTTATCTCTCTACCCTCACCATTTGCTAATTAAATTTATTAACTGCTTCCCGACCGCCCGCCGCCTATTTACTGCGGCAGTGTGGCCCTCCTGCACAAACTGATGCAGACCTATGTCGGTTGCGTGCCTGCAGCTAGGGGGCGAATGCGTGCCCCTGGCGGTGTGCTCTTGCCCCCACTCCACAGCAGGGACTCCGATGCACGGGGCAGGCGGCTCCAATTGCTGCCTGCCCCCTGCGATCGCTCCCAGCTGAGAGAGAAGAATGGTCAGCTGTTGTAAACACAACTGACCGTTCTTCTCCCTGGAACGATCACAGAGCCCCTGTGATCCTTTTATATAGGATCACAGGTCTCTATGATCATTTCACAAGCCACGCCCCCCACAGTTAGAATCACTCCCCTAGGCTCACATTTAACCCCTTGGTCACCCCCAGTGTTAACCCCTTCCCTGCCAGTGTCATTATTACAGTAACAGTGCATATTTTTAGCGCTGATTACTGTAGTAATGTCACTGGTCTCCCCAAAAGTGTCATAAATTTCAGTTAGGGGTCCGATCTGTCCGCCGCAATGTCGCAGTCCCGCTAACAATCACAGATCGCCGCCATTACTAGTAAAAAACAAAAACAATAAAAATTACATAAATCTTTCCCGTAGTTAGTAGACGCAATAACTTTTGTGCAAACCAATCAAAATACGCTTATTGTGATTTTTTTTTACAAAAATATGTGCAGAAAACAAATTGGCCATAACAGTTTTTTTTTGGGAATGTTATGTAGCAGAAAGTGAAAATTATTATTATTTTTTTTTTTCAGAACTGTTGCTCTTTTTTTGTTTATAGCACAAAAAATAAAAATCACAGAGGTGATCAAATACTACAAAAAGAAAGCTCTATTTGTGGGAAAAAAAGGACATCAATTTTATTTGGGTACAGCGTCGCACGACCGCGAAATTGTCTGTTAAAATAACGCAGTGCCGAATCTCAAAACATGGCCTGGTCATTAAGGGGGGGGAAATCCTTCCGGTCCAGAAGTGGTTAAAAAATAATTAAAAAGTGTTTTCAGTTTTTGGTACTGAGATACAGTTGTGTTCCCCTTTAAGTTTTGTTGGCACAAATGTAGTTATATTTATAGCTGTGTGATGGGAATGAGTGCCAAAAGGGCTCACTTCAACTGTGTATTGATTGGCTGCTCAGCTTGAAGCATATGGCTGTGTTTTTGCAGACTACAATGACAAGTTAATGTCTCACAATAGATAGATAGATAGATAGATAGATAGATAGATAGATAGATAGATAGATAGATAGATAGATAGATAGATAGATAGATAGATAGATAGATAGATAGATAGATAGATAGATAGATAGATACAGTGCTGTTTTTTGGCCTAGGCCAACAAGGCCCAGGCCTAGGGCAGCACTTTGCGGGGGGCAGCAAAAAAGACACCCCAATCCACCTGAGACTCTATTGGCCACTGGTTGCTAGAACCGCCTCTCTCACCCCCCCCCCTCTTTCTCTCTCACTCACCCTCTTCTCTCTTCCCCCTCTCTCACCCCTCTTCTCTCTCTCCCTCCCTCTCTCTCACCCCCTCTCTCTTTCTCTATCAACCTCCTCTCTCTCTCATCCCCCCTCTCTCTCATCCCCCCACTCTTTCTCTCTCATCCCCCCCTCTCTCTCTCTCTCTCATCCACCCTCTCTCTCTCATCCCACCTCTCTCTCTCTTTGATTCCCCCCTCTCTCTTTCATCCCCCCTCAATCGTTCCCCCCCCCCTTAATCTTTCACCCCTCTCTTTCATCCCCCCTCTCTCTCTCTATCTATCTCTCTCCCTCCCTCCCTCCCTCCCTCCCTCCCTCCTCCAACCCCTTTCTCTCTCCCTCCCTCCCTCACCCACCCCCTCTCTCACCCACCCCTCTCTCTCTCTCCCTCACCCACACCTCTCACCCCCCCATGAGATCTCAGGGGTTCATCCTGGGACTTGTAGTCCTTCAGTTTTGGATGGAGTCACATCCATTAGATAGATAGATAGATAGATAGATAGATAGATAGATAGATAGATAGATAGATAGATAGATAGATAGATAGATAGATAGATAGATAGATAGATAGATAGATAGATTTCCATCCACTGCAGACCATGAATATAATTTAATAAACATCCGATATCTGTCTGTAGGACGATGGAAGCTGAATCACACTGCTCCAATTTTGCAGATCTTTTCTGGAGGTAAATGTAAGTCTGTGCACCGCGGGGGGTGACTTTTAATGCGGTGAGCGCATGATTTGTATAGGCCGCCCCCGGTGAGAATACAAATTGATTCTGGAGGAGAGAACGTTCCGTTGTATAGGTCACACACCGTTCTTTTTAAATGCAAACTAATGCACTTCCTTGCGCGGAGATTTTGTATTAAGCTGCAGTCGACTACCTGGCGATTTAGTGATGTGCGCCGTCACAACCAAATCAGCCGCTACTGGACAGGCAAATAAAAACCGCGGTAGTAAATACTGAAGAGGATATGAACAAAGCAACATATCGTTCTGTGTTTAATGGGTTTTTTTCTGTGAAGTTTCCTGAGGATTTTTTTTGTACAATATTCTTATTTTTTATTTTCACTCTTGCATACGACCAAGGACCAGACTTGTGTCTTTTTTCTCTATCTATCTATCTATCTATCTATCTATCTATCTATCTATCTATCTATCTATCTATCTATCTATCTATCTATCTATCTATCTATCTATCTATCTATCTATCTATCTATCTATCTATCTATCTATCTATCTATCTATCTATCTATCTGTCTATCTGTCTGTCTATCTGTCTATCTATCTATCTGTCTATCTGTCTATCTGTCTATCTGTCTATCTGTCTATCTGTCTGTCTGTCTGTCTGTCTGTCTGTCTGTCTATCTGTCTGTCTATCTATCTGTCTGTCTGTCTGTCTGTCTGTCTATCTATCTATCTGTCTGTCTGTCTGTCTGTCTGTCTGTCTGTCTGTCTGTCTGTCTGTCTGTCTCTGTCCATCCTATATAGACAAACCTTTGTGGACACCTGACCATCACAACTATATAAGCTTGTTGGACATCCCACTCCAAAACCATGGACATTAACCACTTGCCGACCAGTCACGTTGACTGTACTGCGGCAAAGTGGCTCGTTCCCGTCCAGCGAGGTAGACCTACGTCACTGGACTCCTCCCCCTTGCGGGCGGCGCACAGCAGGAGTCGGGCCAGGGGAGGAGCGGCGTTGATCACCACCGCTCTTCCCCGATCGTCGGGGAATCGAGTCTGGAGATCTCCTAAGTGATAGGCAGGGTCAGATTGCATAGCTGAACCTGCGATCTGTCCCTGTGTCACTCAGTCACCTCCCCCCACACACGTCAGTAAGCACCAGGCATACATTAACCCCTCCCTCTCCAATAAAATTAACCCCTTCCCTGCCAGTGTCATTTTTACAGTAACAGTGCATATTTATAGCACTGATTACTGTAGTAATGTCACTGGTACCCCCAAAAGTGTCATAAATGTCAGTCAAGGGTCCGATCTGTCCGCCGCAATTTCGCAGTCCCACAAAAAAAAAAAAATCGCAGATCGCCGCCATTACTCGTTAAAAAAAAAAACACCAAAAATGACAAAAATCTTTCCCTTAGTTAGTAAACGCAATAACTTTTGCGCAAGCCAATCAAAATAGGCTTATTGTGATTTTTTTTTACCAAACATAGGTAGCAGAAAACAAATTGGCCAAAATAAAAAAAAATTTGATTTTTACATTTTTTTGGGGGGAATTTCATATAAAAAAATGTGAAAAATATTGTTATTTTTTCGAAATTTACGCTATTTTTTGTTTATAGCGCAAAAAATAAAAAGTGCAGAGGTTTTTTTTACCACAAATATGCAGCAGAAAACAAATTGGCCTAAAATTTTTAAAAATTTAAATTTTTTTGGGAATGTTATACAGCAGAATGTGAAAAATATAGATTTTTTTCAGAATTGTCGCACTTTTTTGTTTATAGCGCAAAAAATAAAAAGCGCAGAGGTGATCAAATACCACCAAAAGGAAGCTCTGTTTGTGGGAAAAAAGGACGTAAATTTAGTTTGGGTATGGCGTCGCACGACCGCGCAATTGTCAGTTAAAGTCCCACAGCGCCGAATCGCAAAAAGTGGCCCAGACGAAAGAAAGCAAAATCCTCCGGTGGTAAAGTGGTTAATATGGAGTTGGCTCTAACTCATTGGGCTATAGCAGCCTCCCCTTTTCTGGGAAGGGTTTCTACAAGATAATGGACTCTGTGCCCATTCAGCCAAAAGAGCATATGTGAGGTCAGATACTGATGTTGTATGAGAAGATCCGCCTCACAATTGGCATTCCAATCCATCCCAAAGGTGTTCAGTAGGGTTGAGGTCAGAACTTTGTGAAGAACGTTTAAGATCCTCCACACCAACTTGGTCAATCCATGTCTTTATGGAGATGTTGGATGAGATAATGTGGCTCACTCCAGTTTATCCTAAAGGTGTTCAGTAGGGTTAAGGTCAGGGCTCTACGCAATACACTTGAGATCCTCCACATCAGACTAGTCACACTTTGTCTCTATGGAGCTAGCTTTGTATATGGGGGCCAAATCATACTGAAACAGAAAATGGCCTTCCCCAAATTGTTACCACAAGATTGGAAGAGCACAATTGTCTAAAATGTCTGTATGCTGTAGAATTTATAGTACCCTTTAGTGGAAACTTTTTAACTCAATCATTTGAAGGATTGCCAACATACCTCTAGCTAGGTGCTGGTCAAGTGTCCACAAACCTTTTACTATACCCTGCCTTATCTATCCCTCTAAGTATATAGCTATATACAAAGTTCTTATTGCACATGTACCTGGAGAAGTCAAGAGGTAAACTGGTGCTGTAGCAACTACCAGCTGGAGACTGGTATCAAAGCATATATCACCAGCACACCATGGATCTTCAAGTTAATGGCCATACATTTCGTAGACTATACAAAAAATAAGTGTAGCAAAGGACCTTTACAACGGAAGATTCCCAAAAGATGTGGTCATACCAATTTCATATGTAGCGCACCCGCCATGAAGCCGCTAGTAGTATGGGATCCATCACCCACAGCCAGGTACACTTAATCTTCACAGGCACACTTTAGCCAGAAAACAGTCAGTGACTTTGTTATTTTTGTTTTATGGACGGAATAACTAAGATAGGGATGAGAGTTTATGGGATGCCTACTTGACATTCGAACAAACTTCAGGGACAACTCTTCCTATATACAGTCTTTATATACAGTTCTTCGTCTTCCTCCAGAACTCACTACACTGTGCAGTGCTGTATTTTGACCTAGGCCAACAAGGCCCAGGCCTAGGGCGGCACTTTTCAGGGGGGCAGCAAAATAGCCACCCTCACCTCCATCTGAGATTCCATTAGCCACTGGTTGCTAGAGCCGCCAGGTGTCAGGCAATCAGTGACATCACACCTTCTCCCACCCCCCCTCCTTCTTTCTGCCACTCCCTCTTCCTCCCACCCTCTCTTCCGCTCTCTCCCACCCTCATCTCTCTCTCTCCCACCCCCCCTCTCTTTCTCTCCCCCCACCCCCTCTCTCTCCCCCGGTCTTTCTCTCACCTCTCACTCGCTCTCTATTCCCCCTCTCTCTCACTCCCCTCTCCCTCTCTCAACCTCCTCTCTCTCTCTCTCTCTTACCCTCCTCTCTCTCTCTCTCATCTCTCCTCTCTCTCTCATCCCCTCCTCTCTCTGAGTCTCTCTCTCATCCCCTCCTCTCTCTGAGTCTCTCTCTTATCCCCTCCTCTCTCTCTCTCATCCTCCTCTCTCTCTCCGAACACCTTCTCTCTCTATTTCGTAATACCCTCTCTCTCTCCCCCAACACCCTCTCTCTCTCTCCCACCACCAGCTCCTTCTCTCCCACCACCATCTCTCTCTCTCCCACCACCTACTCCCTCTCTCATCCTCCCTCACCCTCCCTTACCCACCCCCTCTCTCTCTCCCACCCCCTCTCACCCCCCCTCTCAGGGGTTCTTGCTTGGACTTGTAGTCCTTCAATTTTGGAGGGAGTCACATCTGTTAAACAGGAAGGGGTGGGGCAAATTTACATGGGGGGGGGGGGCAATTTTAGTCTTGCCTAGGGCAGCTCAAAACCAAAATACACCACTGACACTGTGAATTATCCAACAGTCACTCAGTCAGATGAAGCAATGGCCCATTACAGGCAGGAACCTGAGACCCCTTGTCTGTGTAGCAAAAGTTCAGTGTCCAGCTCATATAACTCCTGTGGCTACTGATCCCAGCACCACCTCATTAGGCACTGCCAACCCAACTGGCTTCAGCTGCCCCTTTCTCTAGTCCTCCAGGGTAACTTCTCCCCACAGTCCTCTAGACCAGGGATCCTCAAACTACGGCCCTCCAGCTGTTGCAGAACTACACATCCCATGAGGCGTTGTAAAACTCTGACATTCACAGACATGACTAGGCATGATGGGAATTGTAGTCCCTGAACAACTGGGGGGCCATAGTTTGAAGACACCCTGCCCTAGACTGACACACACATGCCCACACCGGCTGATTCTCAGGAGATCTCCCAGACGTGCTAATCTGCTCTTGCTGTCCTCTCTCCTTGCTCCTGGGCCTCCAGGGAGGGTTTCCTCTTTGTGTTTTTAGAGGGAATCTTCCAGCACCCCAGCCCCAGGCCCCCAGGTCACCCCCCCCCCCCCCAGACTAGGGGGTTCCCTCAAGGGCCACTGACAGCCTCCTCAGCTATCCATCTCCATCTTCCACCCAGAGATGTATAGTAACTAAGTAGAACTACTTCACTACTGTACTTAAGTACGGAAAGGCGGTATCTGTACTTTCCTGGAGTAGAATTTTTTTCTCCTACTTCCACTTTTACTTCACTACATTTTTTCAATGATTTCAATACTTCTACTCCGATATTTTTTTTTTGTGTTGCATAGTTACTCGTTACAATTATAAAAATTACCACTGCCAGAACAGTAGATGGCAGGTTTCATGAAGCTCAAAAACATGTGTATTATCAGCGCATACGAAAATAAAAGCTACTGTATGTATAAATAAAAGCTGCATTTGAAATAATAAAAAACAATATGATGTTCAAACTTTTGACTTCTTTCTTTAATAACTACATAACACAGTACTTGTACTTTTACTTTCAGTACTTGAGTAGCAAAATTCTTAAAAAAACTACTTGCAATACTTAAAGCGGAGTTCCAGCCTAACCGCACACTCACCTGTCCCACGGTCCAGCGATGCGGCGTCTTCTCCCTCTCTGCTCCGCGGCGCCGGCATCACTGATGTGGGCACCCGGCTGCGACAGTTTGCAGCTTCACAGCCGGGTACGCACTGCGCATGCGCGAGTTGCGCTACGCGTCGTGATTGGCCGGCAATCTTCTGGGACCTCTGACATGTCCCAGAAGATTGCAGGGAGGGAGGAGGAGAGGAAAACTTCCGCTCAGGGCGCCGCGGCGCTCCGAGCGGAAGTGGGAGCGGGTACCTGTCAAAACTAGGTACCCGCTCCCCCCCCCCCCCCAAAAATGACATGCCAAATTAGGACTATTTAAAGCGGAAGTTCCACTTTTGGGTGGAACTCCGCTTTAAGTACAAAAAATGTTGAATACTTTAGTACTTCTACTCAAGTCACTTTTTTATCGAGCACTTGTACTTTTACTCAAATATGGGTTTTGAGTACTTTATACAACTCTGCTTCCACCTGACTGTCCTGCTGGCATGGCTCATGTCTATTTATGAGGTAAGCTCTGCCCCCTGCCGGCCCAAAGCTGGGGGATTGGCTGAGGCCTCATAAATATGCATGGCAGCCCCTCCTTACTCCCACCCTCCAGCTCTGGAAGATTCTACAAAGCTTTAAAATTGCACACACTCGTGGAATGGTGACAACATTTAGTACCTAAAAATCTCCATAGGTGATGCTTTTACATTTTTTACAGGTTACCTATTTAGAGTAACAGAGGAGGTCTAGGACTAGAATTATTGCTCTTGCTCCAACGATTGTGGCGATACCTCATATATGCGGTTTGAACACCGTTTACATATGCAGCCACTACTTACGTATGTGTTTGCTTCTGCGTCCGAGCTCAGAGGGATGGGGTGCTATATTTTATTTTTTTCCTATTTATTTTACTTTTCATTTTTACACCACTGTCCCTTTAATTATTATTTTTTTTTTAATCACTTTGTTTTCCTATTACAAGGTAATGTAAACATCCCTTGTAATATAAATAAGCATGACAGGTCCTCTTTATTGAGAGATCTGGGGTCAAAAAGACCCCAAATCTCTTCTTTATCTTTAAAAGCAAAAAACGAAATAAAAAATATGTCACTTTGACTTTAAGGAAAAAAAAAAAATCCTGTCAATCTGCCTGAGGACCGAAAGTGACGTTGGAGGTCGCTCCGACCCTCAAGGGCATAGAGCCGAGTGGGGGCTATCTTGCCCTCACTCTGCATCTTACCTAGCTGTCGGTTGCATCTGATTGGTTCTGAGCTTACTGATGGCTCCAGTAAGCGGGGAAATCGACAGGGAAGTGGCTGTTGCAGAGTGTGATCACTGGGTGCAGCGGAGTCCATTCAGATCAGACATTGTGGAGTAAACAGGAACTGGCTTCTTTATTGAAACATAACACAGATATCAAAGATGTCACCTCATTGTAATAAGAACAACAGACAGGAAGAGATAACCAACAAGTTCAGTACAGTGTACAGGATATTACAACACATCATAGAAATGCATAGCATATCACTGAGCATTAGCGACATCTAGTGTCTTATTTGTGAACTGCAGTTAATCTGCTAAGCTGAAAGCTGTTGTATCTCCAACAGTGGCGTGGGGGGGGGGGGGGGGCACCCTAGCACAAATCCTCTTCCCCCATTTTCCCTCCCAATACAAATCCCTCAAATCATCATTCCTAAGACCCCCTCCTATTCTTAGAACAAATCTTATCCTCTTCTACCCTCCAACTCTCCCCCCCTCATCTCATCTTGGTGCCCCCCCCATGTCACATGATACCATAGTGCCCAGGGCAGCAGCCGCCCCTGCCCCCCCTCCCCCCTCCCCTGCAGCTACCTGCTGCCATAACCCCGATATTTCACGTAGCGATGTAAATACACGGTGGGCGGCCCGGAAGTGGAACTGCGTTATCATCGTCATGTATTATATCCTCCGTCTACAAAACAGCATTACTGCCAAGCTGACGATCGCTGCACCTAAATTAACAACAAAGAAAAACAAAGGAAAAGTTTAAACATTTTACATATTCCCGTCAAATCGCAACTTAAAGGTCAAGGTAAAAAAATTTCTTGTCCGTTCACGTCCTATGGAAAAGTGGTGTCCGCGCCTTCCAAACGCCATGTATTGTTTCGCACCGATAAAGCCCCATCTTGATTTTAAAAGGTTACATTTAATTAAAATGGATTGTTGCCGGTTCTACAAGCAGTGCTCCACAAGACTTCAATTAGCGTGGTGAGATGTCAGAAAATGTCAGTGTTTAAAAATATAAATCCCGTTTTATATGGCGCTCTTTATGTCTCAAAATCTGAAGTTTAAATTATAGTCTGGCAGTCGAGAAATGGAAATTATGAGACGTTTACTGTTCTGACACTTGTAAGAGGTTTTGTGGTTTTTTTTTTTTCTGTTCTCGGCACTAAGCTGTCAATAATGTTTTGACTTCAAGTCTGTAACAAATGGTGGAAGACTCGGTAATGCTTGTCTGTTCGCCTGCAAAAAAAAACAAAAAAACAAAGAATTTCCCAGCTCAACTTACCAACTAGCCCATAGCTCCCAACGGTCCTAGATTTCCAGGGACTGTCCTAGATTTCCAGGGACTGTCCCGGATTTCCAGGGACTGTCCCGGATTTGGAACAAAGTCCATCTGTCCCTCTTTCCTCCTCATTTCTCCCTCATTTCAGTCTGATCTACATACAGCCGCAAGAAAAAGTATGTGAACCCTTTGGAATGATATGGATTTCTGCACAAATTGGTCATAAAATGTGATCTGATCATCATCTAAGTCACAACAATATGAAGAGAAAAACAGGCGCCATGTAATCAACCATAAATTTATTGCACAACAATTAACATAGTATCTTACACTGAGGTAAGCTTCAGTCCGTGTCTCAGCAAGTCCAGCCGCACAATCCGGCCGTCCACCGGCCCGGAGGTGACGTCACAGGAAGCTGGTCCGGAGGGATGGTTACAGCGGAAGCCGCGATGGAACGCAAGCTCCCGGAAATGACATAATTGCACTAAGACCTCAGATTATGAAATACAAGGTACAGCCCTTAAACAAAAATTCCTAGAAAAAGGGTACCCAGATACCATCGTGGAGCAGTGCTGTATCTTGGCCTAGGCCAACAAGGCCCAGGCCTAGGGCGGCACTTTGCAGGGGGGGCAGCAAAAAGCTGCACCCTGCACGAAAAAAAAAAAACAGCCTCCTCCCGACACGAAAAGGGTCCCCGCCGGCTTGCGCTACACTTTTTGTATAGTGCTAATCTTATGTGGTGAATTGGGCTGGAGGGCAGGGTCCAGGAGGCAAATCAGTCTGGTACCCCCATAAAGCGGTCACACTGCTACCTACCAGTATGATAATACCAGCCGGTCAGGACATTCGGACAGACCGCAGGCTGACGACCACACTTAATTCAACAACAGGGCGGGTCATAAACAGGAAGGGGTGTGGCCTTTACAGGAAGGGGTGGGTAATATTTAAATTGGGGGTGCACAAGTTTAGTCAGGCCTAGGGCAGCACAAAACCTAAATACGCCACTGTCGTGGAGCAGGCGTTTTCCCAGTACTTAGCACCACAGAATGCGAAGCCGGAAAAAACTGGAATTGAAGGCTCACAGATGAGGTTTACAACCCAGTTTCATAACCATCATCGACAGATGGAGCGGGTGGTCAAAAAGCATTGGCCACTTCTGCTCCAAGATCCTCACTTGAAAACAGTGCTTCCAGAAAAACCTCGTTTCTCGTACAGAAAGGCCCCGAACATAAAAACAAAAATTGCACCTAGTAAATTAAAATCCAAAAAACATGCTTCCCCCTCTTTGACTTTTTTCAATGTTATTGGCATGTACCAGTGCCGTAAAAAACAATGTCTGACATGTGAATATGTGAAGCATGGACAGAAGGATTTTGTGATTGGAGGCAACAGGTATGGAATTAATGAATTCCATACCTGTTCGTCGGAATTTGTGGTATATTGTCTGGTATGTCCGTGTGGCCTGCACTATGTAGGCAGGACCATACGGACCCTTAGAGCACGCTTCGGTCAGCACCGACGCTATATCCAGGAGGGCAAAGATCATCATAGTGTCCCCCGACACTTCCTGCATCACCACGACAAATCCACTGAGGGATTATATGTCTGGGTGATCGAGGCCATTCCTAAGGGTCCCTCCGAGGCAGAGAGGTTCAGGCGTTTGTGCAGTAGGGAAACCTACTGGATATACGCCCTGAACGTTCTCTCGCCCGGGGGACTGAACGAGGAGCTGGATATAAATACGATTATATGAGTCAGTTTACTTTGAACCATTTTTTATTCTTTGTTGCATTTCTCTCTTCCCTCCCTTTACCCTTTCCTCCCCCAGTATCTCTTGTGTATATGTTGTATATATGTATATTTATATATATACAGATATATGTTTGATTTTAATACCTAATAAGTTTTTATATATATTATAGCTATTCCACACATTTACGTTATAAATGTGTTGAGGATCTTTTAACTCTTGTGGATCACACCATTTTCCTCTCTTTCCCCCCCCCCCTCGTGAGTACATGGCAGTGAGAGTATTAATCCGTAAAGTAATTCACGAACCCACAGCCAGTGTCATGAGGTAGTCTGTTCTTTCTCCTCCTTGTTTTCCAGCCCCCCCCCCTTTCTTTTTTAAATTTTCTATACATACGTATGAGCATATTTATAATCATATGTGGATGTGCACATGCATATACATATATGTATTATTTTTTTCCCTTCTTTCCCCTCCCTTGATTTTAATTCTTATTTGTATTTATTTTTAGCTAATATAGTATGGTATTAGCTATGTCAACAAACGTCCTTCCTGGATAACGTATATGCTAATTTTGTTTGTAATATTTGTTGTATTGCACACCTCTCTAAAAAAGCCCCAGTCAAAAAGTCCCATTACCATCATTAGTATTAGCGCATCCTGTAGTGGGCTGGTCTTCTAACTGGTCCTGCAGAGCATTGCGCCGTCCCTTCCCCCAGTTTCCACTAATTGATTGAAGGCTGCAGTATTTAAACTGGACTCTAGGTGGCAGCTCTTCACGCTTGAGAAAGGAGCTGAGTGCGCATGCTCCGAAACGCGTTGCGTCATTTCCGGGAGCTTGCTTTCCATCGCGGCTTCCGCTGTAACCATCCCTCCGGACCAGCTTCCTGTGACGTCACCTCCGGGCCGGTGGACGGCCGGATTGTGCGGCTGGACTTGCTGAGACACGGACTGAAGCTTACCTCAGTGTAAGATACTATGTTAATTGTTGTGCAATAAATTTATGGTTGATTAAAAAAAAAAAATTCCTCGGAGTTTCTCCCGCCAGTGCAGCCTAGTACTCAGCCTACTGTGACGATTCCCTACTAGATCTTGGAGACATCCCCTGCATCCCTCTTACAACGGTGAATCCCCCTGTTTCTCCTCTCTGGCTTGGTCGGAAGCGCCCAACACCCTTTTCTTTTTAAGTCACAACAATAGACAATCACAGTCTGCTTAAACTAATAACACACAAAGAATGAAATGTTGCCATGTTTTTATTGAACACACCATGTAAACCTTCACAGTGCAGGTGGAAAAATATGTTGATTTTGAGGGGAACCCCACGCAAGAAAATGACGTGGGGTCCTCCTCAAAATCCATACCAGACCCTTATCCGAGCATGCAGCCTGGCAGGTCAGGAAAGGGGAGGGGGATGAACGAGCGGCCCCACCCCCTCCTGGACCATGCCAGGCCACATGCCCTCAACATGGGGAGGTGGGAGCTTTTGGGCTCAGCCCCCCACATCCAAAAGCACCTTGTCATCATGTTGATGGGGACAAGGGCCTCTTCCCGACAAACGAGGGTGGTGGTTGTGGGGGTCTGCGGTCAGGGGACTTATCGGAATCTGGACGCCCCCTGTAACAAGGGGGCTTCCAGATCCTGGCCCCCCCATGTGAATGAGTATGGGGTACATTGTACCCCTACCCATTCACCCTGAAAAAGGCAGTGTAGTGTAAATAATGACAAGAGATGGTTTTGAGAAGTCCTTTATTAAAAATCTTCCTCCAATCTTCTTCCTCTGGTCTTCTCCCTCCGGTCTTCTCCCTCTGGTCTTCTTCCTCTGGTCTTCCCTCTGGTCTTCTCCCTCTGGTCTTCTTCCTCTGGTCTTCCCTCTGGTCTTCTCCCTCTGGTCTTCTCCCTTTGGTCTTCTCCCTCTGGTCTTCTCCCTCTGGTCTTCTTCCTCTGGTCTTCTCCCTCCGGTCTTCTTCCTCTGGTCTTCTCCCTCTGGTCATCTTCTTCTGGTCTTCTCCCTCCGGTCTTCTTCCTCTGGTCTTCTTCCTCTGGTCATCTTCTTCTGGTCTTCTCCCTCCGGTCTTCTTCCTCTGGTCTTCTCCCTCTGGTCTTCTCCCTTTGGTCTTCTCCCTCTGGTCTTCTCCCTCTGGTCTTCTTCCTCTGGTCTTCTCCCTCCAGTCATCTTCTTCTGGTCTTCTCCCTCTGGTCTTCTCCCTCTGGTCTTCTTCCTCTGGTCTTCTCCCTCCAGTCATCTTCTTCTGGTCTTCTCCCTCTGGTCTTCTTCCTCTGGTCTTCTTCCTCTGGTCTTCTCCCTCCGGTCTTCTTTTTCTGGTCTTCTCCCTCCGGTCTCCTTCGCTGCCAACCAGGTCCTCTACTGACGATGCCTCCCGTGATTATGCCGGCTCCGCTCTTTGCAGCTTCTTATATGGCCGTGGGGTGTGGCCACCCAGTGACGTCACCCATAGACCCCGCCCCCTTGTGTCAGCATGCATCATTAAGCAACGTTTAGCAGCCTTTAGCAACGTCAGATGTTTTTAGAGCTGTAACGCCGATTCTCAGAACGCACTGGCCCTGTTTTTTTTTTTTTGCAGCTTGAAAACACCTATGCCACCTACAGCTGCAACATGTCTGTGTGTGCATGAGGCCATAAAATAACAAGGAGGGGCATTTTTAAGCTGCAAAGAAAAAAAAATCTGACGCTCCTAAAAGCAGCTGCGAAAACGCCCTGTGTGCATGAGACCTAAATTTTGAGAGCCTCAATAGTAGAACCACATGCATTATAATGGATAGGCAAAGGGCAGGTGAGCCTGGAGGGAGCCCACCCCTCCTTAACCACTTCAGCCCCAGAAGGTTTGCCCCCTTAATGACCAGGCATTTTTTGCGATTCGGCACTGCATTCATTTAACGGACAATTGCGCGGTCATGCGACGCTGTACCCAAATAAAATTGATGTCCTTTTTTTCCCACAAGGAGAGCTTTCTGTTGGTGGCATTTGATCACCTCTGCGATTTTTGTGATTTGCGCTATAAACAGAAAAACAGCGACAATTCCGAAAAAAATTAAAAATAAATATTTTTCACATTCTGCTATAAAACATTCCCAATAAAAAAAAAAAAAAACTATTTTTTTCATCATTTTAGGCCAATTTGTATTCTGCTACATATTTTTGGTAAAAAAAATCCCAATAAGCGTATCACATGCGATCACTGTGCGATGCAAATTCAGCCATACAGATTGCATGGCTGAATTTGCATTGGATTCGGACACAACTCGCATAGGACCCTTTTTTGGGTCCGCAGCAGAATCGGATCGCATGGTGCTTCACACCTATGCGATCCGATTCATGTCCGAACTGACAGTTCACACTGCAATATGCAAACTGATCTGGGGGTGTCAATACAAAGTTAACGACACCCCCAGATCAGTTTATTTTTGGGGGGGTTTGCTGACACCGAATGATCACATATCGGGGGGGGGGGGTGTGTCACACGTTGATGTGTTCGCCATGGGCTCTAGATGACCTTGTCCTGGCACTGCGCATCGCATTCTGACCAAAGTCGCACAGGACCCTTTTTTGGTCCGCACCAGAATTGGATCGCATTGGGTGTTCACTGCGATATGCAAACTGATCTGGGGGGTGTCAATGCAAAGTTAACGACACCCCCATATCAGTTTTTTTTTTTGGGGGGGGGGGGGTTTGCTGACACATAATGATCACATATCATTATTATATGTTGATGTGTTCGCTCTGGGCTCTAGATGACCTTGTCCTGGCACTGCGCATCGCATTCTGACCAAAGTCGCACAGGACTCTTTTTTGGTCCGCACCAGAATTGGATCACATTGGGTGTTCACTGCAATATGCGAACTGATCTGGGGGTGTCGTTAACTTGGAATTGACACCCCCAGCGATTCGCATATGGCAGGGTGAACTGCCTGCGATTTGCATGTGATGCGGGAACCCGCAGTGGATCATCGCATATATGTGAACCGGCACTTAAAGTGTTTATTGCTGAACTCTGTGTTTTCATCTTCCAAAAGGAAAATTCATTTCCCTAATTCAGCAGAAATGTTCTCCTTCTGCTTTTTTTTTTTTATTGGGTAAATTAATTCAATTAATTTAAAAGCATTCCTAAAATATCCTCATTATTTTCAAGAAAAGCAGCGCACTTTTTCATCTTGGTTGACTGGAAACCCACCTGCGGCTCGCACAATAGAAAACCCCCCGCCTACTGCGAGGTGACTGCGATGCAACCATTATCATTGCTCGCTGAGAAATAGTTAATAATTAATGTATTATGCTGATGAACAGCCTGGAACTAAACATTTTATTTCTAGCTAAGCAATCATTTAAGGAACAGTCACTTAGAATTAGCAGGTGACATATGAGACGTATAGAAGCAGAAAAATAAGCCGCACAAACCTGCAATTATTGAAGCGGAATGTTGGGAACGCGGGGATTAAATCAATGTACCGCTAAGGAATACGGGGAACAGGTCTGTATGGTGACATCACAGGGTCATACTATACAGCTTCATATCCACTTCTGGACCGGAAGGATTTGCCCCCTTAAAGCGGAGTTCCACCCAAAAGTGGAACTTCCGCTTTAAATAGTCCTAACCCCCTGACATGCCACATTTGGCATGTCATTTTTTTTGGGGGGGGGAGCGGGTACCTAGTTTTGACAGGTACCCGCTCTCACTTCCGCTCAGAGCGCCGCGGCGCCCTAAGCGGAAGTTCTCCTCTCTCCCTGCAATCTTCTGGGACATGTCAGAGGTCCCAGAAGATTGCCGGCCAATCACGACTCATAGCGCAACTCGCACATGCGCAGTGCGTACCCGGCTGTGAAGCCGCAAACGGTCACATCAGTGATGCCAGCGCCGCAGAGCAGAGAGGGAGAAGATGGCGCATTGCTGGACCGTGGGACAGGTGAGTCTGTGTTTAGGCTGGAACTCCGCTTTAATGACCAGGCCACTTTTTTCAACTTGGTACTGCGTGACTTTAACTGACAATTTCGCGGGTGTGAGACGCTGTACGTCCTTTTTTTCCCCACAAATAGCGCTTTCTTTTGGTGGTATTTGATCACCTGTGCAATTTTTATTTTTTGCGCTATAAACAAAAAAAGAGCGACAATTCTGAAAAAGAATCTATATTTTTATTTTTCACATTCTGCTATATAACATTCCCCAAAAAAAATTTAAAAAATCAAAATTTTTTAACATTTTAGGCCAATTTGTTTTCTGCTACATAGTTCTGGTAAAAAAAAAAAATCGCAATAAGCGTATTTTGATTGGTTTGTGCAAAAGTTATTGTGTCTACTAACTACGGGAACGATTTATGTCATTTTTATTGTTTTTTGTTTTTTTTTTACTAGTAATGGCGGCGATTTGCGATTTTTTTCGGGAATGTGACATTGCGGCGGACAGATCGGACTCCTGATTGACATTTTTGACACTTTTGGGGGGGGGGGGGGGGGACCAGTGACATTACTACTGTAACCAGTGCTAAAAATATGCACTGTTACTGTACTAATGACACTGACAGGGAAGGGGTTAACACTGTGGGTGATCAAGGGGTTTAATGTGAGCCTAGGGGGCGTGTTTCTAATTGTGGGGGACGTGGCTTGTGGAATGACCATAGAGACCTGTGATCCTATATAGAAGGATCACATGGGCTCTATGATCATTCCAGGGAGAAGAACGGTCAGCTGTGTTTACAATAGCCGACCGTTCTCCTCTCTCAGCGGGGAGCGATCGCGGGTGTCAGGCAGCAATTGGAGCCGTCTGCCCGCTGACAAGCAGGGGCGGGAGCGTGCCGCCTGCGGCGTGTGCTCGCCCCCTAGCTGCCTGCCCGCGACCTACGTATACCTATGGCGGTTCGCGCAGGAGCGGCTGCCTGCTGCAGTATAATGGTCGTAAAGTGGTTAATAATGATGATTTTACTGAATTGTTAATTTGTGTCTTTTTGTTAATTTGTATCTTCCTGGAGTTTGGCTTTAGGCTCAACTGAACTGTTACAGGATTTCATGCATTGCCTGAAGCCGGTATTTTAATGTCATTGTCTTTTATCAGGTGCTAAAATTCAGCTTCCGGCTCTCAGTGCTCTCCACGCTCTCGGGTTATCGTTCACACTCTCCGCAGATCCAAGGGGAACCCTTCCCATGGAAAGAAATGATGATTCAGCAAACTGTAGCTCCAGCCCAATAACGATTAACGATACTCCTAATATTATACGCTGTACTCTGTAGAGCATTTCTTTTATGCCTGGCAATCTGATGTGAGCATCTAGGTATACATAATAAATAACATTTTCACGCTCTCTATATACTTTACTTTAGCCATAAAAAGCATTGCACAAACACATGAAAGCTCAGTTCAAGGAGAAATGTTTTTGGTTTATAGTTTTAGATAGAATGAAGAACCTTTTTTAGGTTTTTTTATTACTGATTTACCTTATTTTTTTGGGACAGGAACAGTGGCGGAGCCAGAGGGCTAGCTGGGGTGGCAATTGCCACCCCAGACGAAGTCCTTGCCACCCCTGTTGCCACCTTGCTGAAAACATTACACTCATAGGTAGGGCTGAACGATAGAGTGTCCAGGTCCCCCATATAGATCCCCCCTTACAGCAGGCCAGGGTGAGGTGAGGTCCCCCATATAGATCCCCCCCTTACAGTAGACCAGGGTGAGATGAGGTCCTGTCCCCCATATAGATCTATATGGGGGACGGGACCTCACCTCACCCTGGCATGCTGTAAGGGGGATCTATAGGGATCTATATGGGGGTCGGGACCTCACCTTACCCTGGCCTGCTGTAAGGGGGGATCTATATGGGGTTCTGTCCCCCATATAGATTCAGCAGGCCTGGGTGAGGTGAGGTCCCCCATATAGATCCCCTTCTTACAGTAGACCAGGGTGAGATGAGGTCCCCCATATAGATCTATATGGGGGACGGGACCTCACGTAACCCTGGCATGCTGTAAGGGGGATCTATAGGGATCTATATGGGGGACGGGACTTCACCTTACCCTGGCCTGCTGTACGGGGGGAGGTCTATATGGGGGACGTGTTGCTGCTACACTTTTCATTGGTTAAGCTGACACGCAGCTCCTTCGTACTCCAAACGGCTCCAAAACAAAACATAACGCGGCAGCACACACAGGAAACTTATTTTTAGTGCAATTGAACACTTTATATATTGACCCCCCAAAATAATACCTTGCCACCCTTTTGCCACCCCTGTTTTAAAAGTCTAGCTCCGCCACTGGACAGGAAGAGAAAAGAAACCCTTAATTAGAACAAAGACAAAAGCAAAGCCATTTATAGTTGTATTTTTTAGTTAGTTGTTTCTTTCTGTCCTGCTGACAGTTGTTCCCATATTTCTTGCCCTGGCATCAAGCTTGTTTGGCTGTACTTCTATGGAACGAACTGCACTCCTGTGACCTGTTTTCAGCAGACAGCGGGGCTGAAGTCCGCTGTCTGCTGACATCACAGAGCCAGTCCAGGCTCAGGAACAGGGGAAGACTGGGGCCAGGGGGCAGTGGGCAATTGCCCCCCCCCCCTCCAGGCCACTCTGATGCCCCGTAAAAAGCTGTGCCACAGACACGCCTAGAGGATTCCTGGTGAAGAGAAGTAAAAAGTCCCCACTGCTGACCTACTGAGTGCAGGATGAAGACAAGGGCAGAGCACAGGCCTCCCCCCAAGCATGGATGGTGTAAACCAGGCATGTCCAACCTGCGGCCCGGAACCGCAGGCAATGCGGCCCACTGCCCCCTGACAATTTTTTTTTGCTGGGGAGGAAGGAAGTCGGGTTGGGGGCACGGCCACAGCAGCTTCCAACTAACGGTAGACAGAGCCTGCCTCGGAGGGATGGGGGGGGGGGGGGGGGCGGGCATGTGCAGTGTTTCTGACTCCTACCACCATGACCACTTAAAATCACTGAAGTGGTCATGGTTGTTAGAGTGTTTCTTTATTATCTCTCAGAAGAAGTAAACCTCTGTATACTGATTCCATTTCATTTGATCATCCTCTAGTTGTGTTAAATTAGTGCACGGGGCGCGGCGGTGCGGGAAGGGCTTTTTTTTATTACTTATGTACCTTAACTATAGTATATATTTTATATGCGGCCCGAGAAAATTTCTCTACACTCAATGTGGCCCAGAGAAGCCAAAAGGTTGGACACCCATGGTGTAAACTGTGTCTGAGCAGAGGCCGGTTCCAGGACCCACTGGAGACTTTCCTCCCCCGGGCAACCCTGACCAAACTGTCCCAGCTCCCCCCAACTGCCCCCTGCAGGCCAGGTCACGGACCCGGATTCAGCTGGTGAGTAGAGAGTACCTGGAGTGGAGCTTTAGCCTGGAATGGGGGTCAGGAGGAGGCCCGAAAGAGGGAGACTGGGAGGGGGGCCGAGTCACTGCACCATGAGCCTCTGGTTTGTACTTGCCCCCTGGGCTGAAAGTTGCCAGTCAGCCTCTGCTCAGGAACCATATGGTTGGGATTCGCCATAATGCCTAGACCGGCACCCGGCTAAGCCTCTTAGCGAGCCACTGAGAGTCTAAGCCAGCCGCTCCTGCCCCTCCACAGCCCAGCGCTCCAGTGAGCATGGGGGGGGGGGGCAGAGCAGAGAGCTGGTGACTGACACCTCTCTCTGCTCACTGAGCTGTAAGAACCTAGCAATAGGCGGTCTTTGATCGCTTGGTTCTCAGTGCCAGAAGGGGGGGACAGATGCAGAATCGGTCCGATCCTGCAACCAGCTAGGTAAATAAAGTATGATTTAAGAAAAAAAATCTCATACCCCTCTATTAAGGGAAATCCTCCCAATGGAGTCATGGACAGCAAAACAATACCTGCTGCTGTCAAGGTGTTGGAGCCAACTAGCACCTTAGTTTAGAGTCCTCTAAAGTCTGATTATTCTCATCTCTGGATAGTTTAAAGCCCTGATGAAGAGTGCCCACTATAATCCCCAAAATATGTTGGACTGATAATAACGTTTTTATCAATAAAGTGATTAAAATTTTTTTAATGGCGCTTGTTCTTCATCTTGTATATCCCACTAGAAATGCTACCTTTTGTTTTCAGAGCTTGTTATGGCACTCACTGGCAGGTAAGTCGGGCTCACCCGAGTGACAACTAGTCTTTACCAGCACTCTGATGATGGAGATGGGCCAGAAAACCTGGTGGTCATGGTGTCACTAGGGTGTGGTCCTAAAGATTGCCCCACCAAGGAGGTTGCAGGAATGGAAAGCTGTGTGAAGACTGTACACAAAATGTTTGGCAGAAGAGTAGTCTGGTCCCGGCAAAGGTCAAAGCCATGAGGAAGGCAAGAGAGTAATCATGTCTAGGCAGAGGTCTTGGGCTGGTGGCAGGCAAGAGAGTAGTCAGTCTGGGTCTGTGAGTACTCCATTGGGAGTGCTGGCAGGGATTCTGTAAGAACCATTGGAAGTCCTGGCAGATATTCTGTTGCATTGGGAGTCCTAGAAGGGATTCTGTGAGTATCATTGGGAGTCCTGGAAGGGATTCTGTGAGTATCATTTGAAGTCCTGGTAGGTTTGTGTACTGCTTTGTATGTCCAGAGCACCCTTTCTCAAGGTTGTTTGCAATGAGCAATTTATATTCCTTAGTTATGTTATTAGTTATGTAACCACTGACACCAAAGATCTTTTTTAGCAATCTGTAAAGGAGACATTCTTTCCCTTTGACTACCAATGTAAGGAGCATGCCTCCCAGTGACCACCATACAAATGTATCATAAGTTGTAGGTAAAGTAATTGTTAACAAGGGTTGTACCCCATGTTTTCCTATGATAACCATTCATATATGTGGGACTTAAAATCATAGCAACTTCAAAGTAGTTCATGCACCACTTTGGTGCGACTTTCATGCAACTTGAGGCCACAGACTTCAATGTTAACCCTCAAAAGTTGCATGAAAGTCATATCTGAATGTAACAGTGGGTCTGACTTTGCAAAGGGACAACAAGTTACATCCAAGTATCACCCATCTAAAGTTGCGTAAAATTTGTATCAAAGTTGCACCACAGTTGCACTCCAAAGTCACATGACTTTGGAGTTGTACAAGTGTGAGTGGAGCCTTAAAAAGGTTGTGAAAGTCTACAGGAGTGTTCTAAACTGGGGTGTTGGCAGGGGCAGACTGGCAACTTTCAGCCCAGGGGGCAAGTACAAACCAGAGGCCTATGGTGCAGTGACTTGGCCCCCCTCTTCCCGTCCTCCTCCTGACCCCCATTCCAGGCTGAAGCCCTGCTCTAGGTACTCTCTACTCACCAACTGAATCCAGGTTACCAACCTGGCCAGCAGGGGGTGGTTGGGGTTTGCTGGGACAGCTCAGTTGGGGCTGGCAGGGGGGAGGAGAGTCTCCAGTGGGGCATGGAACCGGCCTCTGCTCATACAGTTTACACCATCTATGCTGGGGAGGGGGACTTTGCTCTGTCCTTGTCTTCAACCCACACTCAGTAGGTCAGCGGTGGGGACTTTTTACTTCTCTTCACCAGGAATCCTTTAGGCATGTCTGTGGCAGTAGCAGTTCAGCCTTTTTTACGGGGCATCAGAGCGGCCAAGGGGAAATTGCCCCCCTGCCCCCTGGCCCAGTCCTCCCCAGGGTGCTGAGAGCAAGAGATCCAGTTTTACCTGGCAATGCATGACGCGGATCGACGGCAGGTGGCATGAAGACCTGCCTTCAGGATAGGACAGATCTCCACCTCTTCCAGACCTGCTCCACCTCCCACCCTCTGCTGGAGCTAAAAGGTAGGGCTGTGATATGAAGAGCGGACTGTGTTATTGGTAGGCTCTGTGATGGGGAGACTGTGTGATTGGTGGGCTCTGTGATGGGGGGACTGTGTGATTGGTGGGCTCTGTGATGAGGGGACTGTGTGATTGGTGGGCTCTGTAATGGGGGGGGACTGTGTGACTAGTGGGCTATGTTCTGGGGGGCTGTTTAATTGCTGGGCTCCATGATAGGGGGACAGTGTGACTCAGGGTTCTGTGATGGGGGGCCCCTGATGTGATTAGAAGATGCTAGGATGGGTAAACTCTGTCATGGGAGGACCATGTGATGGGGGGGGGGGGGTTGTTCTCATGTATTGATGTATAGGGAGGTCTATGATGACATGGTTAGACTATAACGTAACATAGGGGACTCTGACTCGATGTCCATTTTATCTAGGCAGTTGCGTGCATCGTCGCAGTATCTGGTTTCCCATTAATAAGCAACATTAAAATTTTTGGAGATGTTTGATTTTTTGGAGATTGTGCCGTGGCTAAAAGAAGGTTGAAAAATGCTGGCCTAGAATATGTAGATAGCATTTCTGAAAATGTTATTTATTATTAATACCTAGATGTCCATATCAAATTAGTTACTTTCACTTTGGCGATAGCCAGGCAGAATATAAATTCTTTACAGGGTACAGCACATAATATTAGGAGTATCATTAATCGTTATTGGGCTGGAGCTGTGTTGGGCTGAATCATCATTTCTTTCCACAGGAAGGGTCCCCTTGGATCCATGGTGGATGTGAATAATAACCTGAGAGTGTGGAGAGCACCAACAGCTAGAAACTGATTTTTAGCACCTGATAAAAGTCAGTGAAGTTTCTCATTTAAACAACGGCTTCAGGCAAAGCACAAAATTCTGTAACAGTTGAGCTAAAAAAAAGACACATGTTCACCGGGTTCAACCTTCAATAAATGGACTTTTTTACTGGTCTGATGATTTCTTTGTTCTATATCTTATATACCTCACCTAAAATGCCATCCAGTGGCCTTTTGTTTTGAGAGCTACTTCACCAAAGTCATTGCACTTCAAAACTTGGAACTCTTGTAGTTGTAGCGCTACCCCCATAGGAGCCACTGGTTAAGATGGGTTTTCTGTTCTCTGCTTCAACCTCCTCAAAACACTAGGTTGAGAGTGCATGCAAACATGCAATATCATGGAAAATTACAAATTAATCAGTAATCGGTAATAGCACTAGAAACAGGCACTGAACCAGTTAGTAAAGGCAAACCTAAAGTCTTGTTTTTTTTTTGTTTAAAAATAACAAACATGTTATACTTACCGACTCTGTGTAAGAGCCCATTCAGACTAGCGCGACACGACTTTGGGGGGCGACCTGTGAAGTCGCGTGCACCGATGTGCACCGCGACTTCGGCGCGACTTGCAGAGACTTCACATAATGGAAGTCTATGCAAGTCGCTCCGAGGTCGCCCCAAAGTAGTACAGGACCCTTTTTCTAAGTCGGAGCGACTTGTGTCGCTCCTATTAGAACGGGTCCTGTACTACTCAATGGACCGCGACCGAGCGTGACTTGTCAGGCTGACAAGTCGCCTGACAAGTCGCGCTAGTCTGAATGGGCTCTAATAGTTATGTACAGAGCAGCCCAGATCCTCCTCTTCTCAGGTCCCTCCCCTGCACTCCTGGCCCCTACCTCGGGCCTAGTGCCTACACAGCAAGCAGCTTGCTGTGAGGGCACCCGGGTCGCTGCTCTGTGTGTCCATTCAGACACAGAGCCGTGGCTTGGCCCTCACCCCCTCTCTCTTCATTGACTCACTGAACTTTGATTGACAGCATTGGGAGCCAATGGTGCCAATGGAGGGAGAGTCCCTGACAGCCAAGTCTCTTGTGCAACATAACTGGATAGAGATGGGGCTCAGGAAAGTTTTAGGGGGGCTGAGGGAGGCTGCTACACTCAGAAGGCTTTTTATCTTGATGCATAGAATGGATTAAAATAAAAAAAACTTCTGCCTTTACAACCACTTTAATATATTGTCATCTGAACTGGTTGGTGGCGAGGCAAGCATACAAATAGTTTAACACTGGGGGCAACACAATTTAGCATACAGAGTAATTAGCTTTAGAGGCAAAAAATGAAACTTGACGTCCAGATCAGCATAGTAGCAAGACCACCTAAAGTGCAATAGTGGGCAGTAATAAACCTATTCACCAAATATAGGAACAATACTGCCAAAGTTAATTGATGGCGGCTGGATTTACACTGCATTTAGAAATGGAGGAAGGGGAAGACTGGGGATAAAAAGGACTTTTGTGTGATTTCATGAGAGAGGCACTCCAGTGTGTTGTTCTGCTGGCTATAGTTGGGGCCCTTTAACAAGCGCTGGTGCACTTGATGACAGTCTTAATAAACTAGTATGCATTTTAGGTGCAGCAAGGGTGCAGCATCGGTGTGGTGTAGGGGCAATACAGGTGCAGTACAAGTGCACCGCCGGACCTGAAAAATTAAAAATAAATAAATAAAACGCTCCACCATCAGCTAAGACTAACCGTCTACTGCAGGCTCCGCTGTTTGACAGTTCTTATATCGGTAAGGAGTGGAGCCACCTGGAGATGTCATCTGGTGGCACTGCCCCCTTGTGACATCACCATCCGGTACATGGGTCAGTGACATCACAAGGAGGCAGTGGCACCAGGTGATGTTCCCTTACCTATATATATATATATATATATATATATATATATATATATGAATTGTCAAATGGCGGAGCCTGCAGTAGGCCGTTAGCCGTCGTTGATGGCGGAGCATTCTTGTTTTCTTTTTTTGGGTCAGGCTGTGGCAGCAGCGTTGTGATTGACGATGGATCGGGGACACTGTTTTTTTTTTTTTTTTATAAAGGAATTGTAAAAAATTGTGTTTTTATTACTTTTTGACACTTTTTTAGTGAATGGGTAGTCATACTTATTCACATGGGGGGGGGGCCAGGATCTGGGGGCCCCCTTGTAAAAGGGTGTTTTCAGATTCCGATAAGCCCCCCACCCGCAGATCCCCCACAACTACAACCCAGGGTTGTCGGGAAGAGGCCCTTGTCCCTATCAACATAGGGAAAAGGTGCTTTGGGGAGGGAGGCATGGATTTCGGGGGGAACCCCACGTATTTTTTTTTTTAATTTCAGATTTTTCTGCTGCTGGCAATGGTATGTATTGCTGGCAATTTAAATGTAGTTTTTTTTATGCTTTATAAATGTCAGTTTTGCTGCAGCAGGTTCTTTACATAGTACAGCTGTGTCATTTACAGGCAGACCCGTCCCCCCCCCCCCCCCGGCACTATATTGAAAGAAATGTTTCAATTTCTATTGTTTCAATTTAGGCATCATTAAAATCACTGCTTTAAAAACGATCTTTTTTAAAAAGTTTTTTTTGCATTGGTACATGTTCTCCAGGGCAATACCCGGGCCCCCATACCCTTTTTATGGCCAAGAACTTGCATAAAAGCCTTCCAAATGGGCAATTTTGGGCACCTTGTCCCCATGTTGATAGGGACAGGGGCCTCTTCCCGACAACCCTGGGTTGTAGTTGTGGGGGATCTGCAGGTGGGGGGCTTATCAGAATCTGGAAACTTGCATACAAGCCTTCCAAATGGGCAATTTTGATTTTGCACGTTTAGGTACCATAGACTTCAATAGGGTTCAGTGTTCGGGTCTGAACTTTTGCGATGTTCGGGAGTTTGAGTGTGAATCAAACCAAGGGGTGTTCAGCCCATTTCTACTGAAAAGTCCATAGGAAAAGTCCAATTAAAGTGCTCAGTGCAAAGAAAAACACCAAAGGTAGTGAAAAGGTGACACCAAAAGAAATCATGCTCTTCTTCTCCACCAAATAGGTACACATCGCACTCACCAGAGCTTTACTACCCCTTTTATCTAACAAAAGTGACAAAATGCATTATAGGCCTCCAACTGGCAGTCTCTCGAACCAAGCCATGGAGTTCAGCTCTCTGTTCCACCCAGTAGGGAATCCTGTACATTTGGATAAATGGATATCAGCATACATTTATTGGCACTCGTGTGCCTTTAAGAGACTCAACAAGTGGCACAGTGACATGAAGAGAGAGATACAGGAGCCTCTCATAGTGTAGTACTTTCAATTTATTAAATAAAAGGTTAAAATGGTTCTTACATTTATGAGGAATACTCAAAACGCTGATTTTGGTTCCACCTGCGTTCCAAACACCAGAATTGACGTGTTGTGGAAAGTCCCGCCCAGCGCGTTTCGTTGGCAATCTCTGACCTCATCAGATAAAAAAAAATAAAACTTTGGACAGTCTTCCCAATAATGATAAAGATGCACCTTGCCTTGGTAATAGGTATAGGCAGGGACAATTGTCCACCAAGGGAACATGTAACAGGATGACAATTTAACCACTTGCTTACTGGGCACTTATACCCTCTTCCTGCCCAGGCCAATTTTCAGCTTTCAGTGCTATCACATTTTGAATGACAATTGCGTGGTCATGCAACACTGTACCCCAACAAAATTGTTATCATTTTTTTACACAAATAGAGCTTTTTTAATCACCATTGGGGTTTAATTTAAGTTATTTTTTTTGCTACAGAAACAAAAAAGACAGAAATGTTTGAATTTTATTGATGCTGCACTGATGGGTACTGGTAGGCTGCACTTATGGGCACTGATAGTCATTGGTGAGGCGGCACGGATGGGCACTGATGAAACTGCACTGATTGCACTGATGAGATTGCACTGGTGGGCACTGATGAGACTGCACTAATGGGCTGCGCTAATGGGCACTGATAAGTGGCGCCGAAGGGCACTGAGAGGTGGCACTAATGGGCACTGATAGGTGGCACTGATGGGCACTAATAGGTGGCACTGATAGGCAGCAGTGATAGGTGACACTGATGATGAAGCACTGATTGGCAACACTAATGGGCACTGATAGGTGGCACTGGTGGGTACTGATTGGCAGCACTGGTGGGCACTGATAGATGGTACTAGTGGGCACTGATCGTGGTACTGATGGACACTGATACAGTAGGTAGCACTGTTGGGCACTGATGGATGGCACTGGTTAGCACTGATTAGCAGCACCGGTGATTCCCCTGTAACAGAAGCCGGTTACCGCCTATCTTTTTTTCTCCTCACGCTGAACGTGAGGAGAAGAAAAAGCTGTTTACTTCCATGATCAGCTGTTATTGGCTGACAGCTGATCACGTGGTAAAGGGCTGTTGTGATTGGCCCCTTACCCTGTTCTGTGAACAGCCGAGTCCAAAGGACTAAACAATCACAGAGCGTGCTGCCCGCGTGCTGCAGGGGGCACGCGAGCAGTGCGATCATGAGAGGACGTCTATAGACGTCCTCCCGACACTGGAAGCCCGTGCTTTAGCCATCTTTTGGCTATAGTGTGGACCAAAAGTGGGTAAGGGAACTATAGGGAGGTGTCACCTCATAACAGCAATTCCTTGAACAAGGCACATTCATGGCAGGATCACCAGGTATTTTTTTTTTTTAATGAAAAATGCAGATTTAAGATTCAAACTGATAAAACGAACTTTTGAATTTAAATAAAATATTAAGGCTTATTTGAGATTTTAGTGTTTTCGAGTTAACATCTCCTTTATATGCTGTTTTTAACACATTTCTACTGCCTATGCTAGCCTAAAGTTTTCCGATAATGCAATATCGAACGTGTTAAAGCAGCTGATTAAAACTTGTAAAAAAAAAAAGGAAAGTTGTCCTCCCAGCTCGTGTTGTACAAACTCGGCTTGTACAGGCCATCTAATTTATCAGCGGTGCCCTTTGGTGCGATAATAAATAAAGTGGAACGCTCTGTCCTTTAGTAGAAATCTGTTCAATTCCATTCTCTGTCACTATCAATTTACTTTCCGGAGAGAAAAGTTCGCAGGTTAGACCTGAATATGGCTGGTTTTATTTCAGATCCTTTTAAATGTCTGTATGAAGACTATTTAAAGTGTTTTTCCACTTTTCAGAAGATACAGTATAGAACATAAATACAATATTATAGATTTAGTTAAGCAGAAGGTCAGAATAGATAGATAGATAGATAGATAGATAGATAGATAGATAGATAGATAGATAGATAGATAGATAGATAGATAGATAGATAGATAGATAGATAGATAGATAGATAGATAGATAGATAGATAGATAGATAGATAGATAGATAGATAGATAGATAGATAGATAGATAGATAGATAGATAGATAGATAGATAGATAGATAGATAGATAGATAGATAGATAGATAGATAGGATAGATAGATAGATCTGTCCCAACCAACAAAAAACAGTAAAGAAAACCCAACCATACAATCCCATATACACAATCCTAGTGGGGAAAATAATTTTTGATCCCCTGCAGATTTTGTAAGTTTTCCCACTTACAAAGAAATGAAGGGTCTATCTTTTTTATCATAGATGTATTTTGAATGCTAGAGACAGAATATCAACCAAAAATTCAAAAAAAACACATGATACAAATGTTATAAATGGAGTTGCAGCTCAGTGAGTAAAATAAGTAGGGATCGACCGATTAACGGCAAATTGGGGGCCGATATACCTGAGGTTACCGATATTGTCGATATTTCAGGGAAAGTGCTTGTACCGGAGTGATGCCTGCAGCTAGAGGCATCACCCCGGTACCGGCGTCCATAGCCGACGGTCGGCTGTCTTGTAATGACAACCAATGCGGCTGAGAAGCCGCTCAGCTGTCATTACAAGGAGCGGGAGGGGACGCGGCTTGCCCGGGTCTCCCGTCCCACCGGTAGACCCAGGCAACCAGCCTGCACGGCCGCCGAAGAGAAGACCCGATCAAAACCGCAATCGGTTCTGATCGGGTCTCCATGTAAAAACCCAGAACTGATGTCATGACATCACTTCCGGGGACTCGGCGCCAAATTCAAAAAAATGACAGCATTCAAAACAGCCAAACTTGGCGTTTTGAATGCTTTTAAGTGCAGAGGAGGGGTTTGGTGTCTTTTAGTCCCTGTCAAGGGCTAAAAATAAAAAAAAGGCCCCAGACTATTTAAGGGCTCTCCCACCACCTTCTGAGCACACTTTCCCAGGGATTGGCTGGAGACCCATAAATATTCAGGCTGCCTGCTCTATTCTTCCTCCCACTATAATTCTAGAATCCTCTAGAATACAGGGGAAAGTAATCAGAGCAGCAGCTTGTGAGACACTGACCTAAACAATCAACCTCTGCTCCATTGGTTTTAGAGGAGCTAAAATAAATTTACCTAGCAACCTACTCTACACCAGGAGGGGGGTACTCTTGTTTTCTTTTGGAAAGAGTTGGGAAGTTGTTGTTTTTTTCTTTGCCATCTGTGTCCAATTAGGGAGATTTTCTTTTACTTCCACTCCTTTAGACACAAAATCGAATAAGAGGAAATATCTCCAAATTGGGGAATATCAACTCTTAGACAGTTGTCACATAACATGTGTCCCAATTAGAATATTTCCTGTTCAGTTCAAAAATTTTGATTTTTCCTTAAGCCCCGTACACACGTTGCAATTGTCGGCTGCAAATATTCGGCCGCCGACCGATCGGCCGATTGTAGGCTTGTTAGTATGATGCTTCCGACAGCAGATTTGCAAGACTGGGCATGCTCAGAAAAGAAAAACACAGGGAAAGTTAACCATCACATGACATCACTTCTGCAGTCGGCTGTTGTTGGCCGACAAAATTCGCGTGCAGTCTTTTGCACTTTTCAGCGGACAGGACAGCCCTGGACAAAAGACGTCCGATCGTTCGGCCGACGATCGGTACGTGTGTACGGGGCTTTACTTTCAGTCAGGGGGACAATGGTCCTAGAGCAGTGATGGTGAACCTTGGCACTCCAGATGTTTTGGAACTACATTTCCCATGATGCTCATGCACTCTGCAGTGTAGTTGAGCATCATGGGAAATGTAGTTCCAAAACATCTGGGGTGCCAAGGTTCGCCATCACTGTCCTAGGGCATAAAGAGAGATCAAATCTCCCTAGCAGAGACATAATAAAACATTTGACAGGGATCCTAATCCTCCCCTAATCTATCCAATGCAAAAAAAATAAAAAATTGGCCTTAGAGATCCTTCACACTCGTGTTTATATTCTTAAAGCAAAAAGATTTTGTAGGTTATAAAAGGGCTACTTTGAATGGCAGCGGGTTAGTAATTGTCGTTGCAGGGACCCATTCCAAATTCAAATCATATGCTATTTAAACTGCAGAAAGGTTAAAAGGCTTTTGGAATAGGATTGCGGGTTGAGCATGTGGCTAAATGGAGAGACATATTAATTTAACATTTGAATTGATTGTGTTCCTTCCTAGTTCCCAGGAAAGGAAAGGTAACTTAATAACTCTGAAAATATTGACCACATTAAGAAGAAGCTGGTATGAGGGAAGGGTGCATCGAATAAATATCAGATTTCCATATTTTTAATAATGGAGTTTCTCTTGGGCTTTGGGTCGTAAGACTCTGAAAAAAAAAAAAGTAATTATGAAGGTCAATGGACTAAACAGAGAAGAAAAAATTAAAAGTTTCAGTTATTAAAATGGGTTATTTTTAATTACCTTGGTAAATTGGAAAAAATAGAAAGGGATAATAGTTAAAGCGGAGTTCCAGCCTAAACACACACTCACCTGTCCAACGGTCCAGCGATGCGGCCTTCCGAAGCCTCGCTCTTCTCCCTCTCTGTCAGCGGCGCCGGCATCACTGGTGTGGGCACCCGGCTGTGACAGTTTTCGGCTTCACAGCCGGGTACGCACTGCGCATGCGCGAGTTGCACTGCGCGTCGTGATCGGCCGGCAATCTTCTGGGACCACTGACATGTCCCAGAAGATTGCAGGGAGGGAGGGGGAGAGGAGAACTTCCGCTCAGGGCGCCGCGGTGCTCCAAGCGGAAGTGGGAGTGGGTACCTGTCAAAACTAGGTACCCGCTCCCCCCCCCAAAAAAATGACATGCCAAATGTGGCATATCAGGGGGTTAGAACTGCCTAAAGCGGAAGTTCCACTTTTGGGTGGAACTCCGCTTTAAGTGCTAATCACAGCCATGTAAAAATACTAGCGATCGACCGATATCGGTTTTTCGATTCCGATACAGATATTTTGGTCAATGCATATCAATATCGGCCGATATGGGCCGATATTTTCGTACATTTAAAAACATTTTTTTATTTTATTTTTAGCACTTGACAGGTACTGTTGTGGATGGATCTGGGGGTCTAAAAGACCCCAAACCCCTCCTATGCACTTAAAAGCATTCAAAACTCCAAGTTTTGGTTTTGAATGCTGTCATTTTTTTTAATCTGGCGCCAGACAGTACCCGGAAGTGATGTCACTCATGACATCACTTCTGGGTTTTTGCATGGAGACCTGATCAGAGCCGAATAGGGCTTTAATCAGGTCGGGATCGGGTCTTCGCGGGCGTGCAGGCTGGTTGCCCGGGTCTCCTGTTGAAATGGGAGACCCGGGTGAGCCGCGGAAGGCGGCGGGAGGGGGGGGACGTCCCCTCCCGCTCCTTGTAATAACAGCCGAGCGGCATCTCAGCTGCATCGGTTGTCATTACAAGACAGCCGACTGTCAGCTATGGACGCCAGTACCGGGGTGATGCCTCTATCTGCAGGCATCACTCCAGTACAGCACTTTCCCAAAATATCAGCAATATCGCTCACCTTGGTGGCCGATTCCGATATATCGGGGAAAGTGCATATCAGCCCTCGATATATCGGCTTTGCCGATAATCGGTCGATCTCTAAAAAATACATCTACTTACTGCTTCTTCAAGCAGATCTTAATTGCTTCCAAGGATTGCCGTCATCTTGTGGCACTAGACATGGGTCTTGATTTACTAAAACTGAAGAGTGCAAAATCTGGTGCAGCTCTGCATAGAAACCAATCAGCTTCCAGTTTTTTTGTCAAAGCTTAACTGAACAAGCTGAAGTTAGAAGCTGATTGGCACAGCTGCACCAGATTTTTCACTCTTCAGTTTTAGTAAATCATTCCCAGTCTTTCTCAGTCAATGAATGTTAGGGGTTCCCAAAGCATTGAACAAATTCTAACTCACAGATAAGTAGCCACTGGCACCAATGATATTTTTACCCAACTGTATATGGGGAATTCCTCCCACTGACCAATATTGTAACAGTTAGTCTTTCCACTAACCAATAGTGCAAGGCAGGGCTGGCCCTACCATGTGTTTCCTGCTGGGTCCATTGGACCCAGGTGGAACTTTGAAAGGGGCAGCAAATTGACGCACAAGTTTTTTTTTCAGCAGTTTTTGTGTCATCAGTTTGCGGCGTGTTATGAGTGGCAGTTCTCCATCTCATACTGCCGCTTGTAGTGCAAACCGATAAGTATGAGGAGGCGGAGTGTCTCCTCCTGGGAACGTTCCTTGCGTGACTGTGTTACATTCTGCTATATAACATTCTCAAAAAAAAAATGTAAAAATCAAAATGTTTTAACATTTTAGGCCGATTTGTTTTCTGCTACATATTTTTGGTAAAAAAATTGCAATAAGCGTATTTTGATTGGTTTGTGCAAAAGTTATTGCGTCTACTAACTACAGGAAAGATTTATGTCATTTTTATTGTTTTTTTTTTTTTTTTTTTTACTAGTAATGGAGGCGATCTACGATTTTTAGCGGGACTGCGACATTTCGGCGGACAGATCGGACCCCTAACTGACATTTTGACACTTTTGGGGGGACCAGTGACATTACTACAGTAATCAGTGCTAAAAAATTGCACTGTCACTGTAATAATGACACTGGCAGTGGAGGGGTTAACACTGTGGGTGATCAAGGGGTTAAATGTAAGCCTAGGGGAGTGATTCTAACTGTGGGGGGCGTGGCTTTTGAAATGATCATAGAGACCTGTGATCCTATATAGAAGGATCACAGGAGCTCTGCGATCATCCCAGAGAGAACGGTCAGCTTTGTTTACAACAGCCGACTGTTCTTCTCTCTCAGCGGTGAATGATCGCGGGTGTCAGGTGGCAATTGGAGCCGCCTTCCCCCGCGCATCGGAGTCCCCGCTGCCGAGTGGGGGGGCGGGAGCGTGCCGCCGGGCGCGCGCGCTCGCCCCCTAGCTGCAGGCCTACGTAGTTTCTCGCAGGAGGGCCGCACTGTCGCAGTAAAAATGGCGGCTGGCGGCTGGGAAGAGGTTAATGGCTGTGTGTTGAGTGTTTTTGAGGTGACAGCAAATTTACACTGTTATACAAGCTGTACACTCACTACTGTACATTGTAGCAAAGTGTCATTTCTTCAGTGTTGTCACATGAAAAGATAGAATAAAATATTTACAAAAATGTGAGGGGTGTACTTACTTTTTGTGAGATACTGTATGTGTAAAGCGCTGTGTAAATTAATGACGCTATATAAGTACCTTTAATAATTAAATATCTACAACCCAGTAATGTACCACAGAGTGTAGATACAATAATTTTTACCATGAGTTCCCTAAGACCTGAACAGGGGCGTAACTACAGGGGTTGCAGGGGGTGCAATTGCACCCGGGCCCCATGCTCCAGGGGGCCTGCACGGCTCCCCTGTACACCTGGATAGGAGGGGCAGTGGGGGCAGCATGTAGAGAAATCACTGTCCTCCTTTTTCCTCCTGTAGCTGCAGGAGGAAAATGGAGGAGATTGGTTCCTCTGTATGCTGCCCCCGCCACTCCTCCTATCCAGTTCACTTGTGTTCTGCTGTCTTTGCAGGACTTGTGAAAGGGTCCCACTGCGGGACCATAATAAAAGGCCCCGCAATGAGAGTAAAGGGTGCAAAGAGCAGTGGGAAGAGCCCCAGGCTTGAAGGGAAGGGCCCTGTCCAGGGGTCCGGGGGGCCCTTCATGGTTTCTTGCATCGGGGCCCTGAAGGTTCTAGTTACGCCTCTGGACCTGAATGTTTTTTTTCAAAGGGTCCCTCCATCTTAAGAAGGTTAAGGAAAGCCGGAAAAGCACAGTTCAATCACCAGATAAAATTTCTCTTAGATTTCCTAGATTTGTCACTGCCGATAAATCTTCCGGTTGCGATGTATTGGCTTGGACACAGAACTGTGATGACGGTTTCATTGACGCGTCTTTATTTGCAATGCGATTGCACCGCTAAATTAATCTAAGGAGAGAAAAGTCGTTAATATTTGATTTAAAGTTTATTGCATTTTACCAAATTGATATCTTGGCATTTCGAGTGGGAAAGATAATCTGTTTTTCTTTGGATAGAATAAACAGTGCTATGACAGGTCATATTAATAAAATCTTTAGGGTTTTCTATTCTTATTTTGGGGCTATTGAAAATCTATCATGAAAACAGAACCATTTAATTGCAGGCTTTTAGACTATGCTCAGTGCAGCTGTATAATGGATGGGTGCTGAAGGGAGAGAGCTTAAATACAATTTCATTTTATTTTTAAAGCGCATTTATATTTCCATTTTTATCAATTAAACTGGCTCAAAAAAAAACCTACAACACAGCATTTTTGGATATTCCATGTTTTAAGATGCTCTAAGTTGCAGTTGGGCTGATTTATTCAATTTGCACAGTGCAAAAATCTGGTGCGTAGAAAACATATGGCTTCCAGGTTTTTTTTGGCAAAGCTTAACCACTTTACCACCGGAGGATTTTGCTGTCTTACGTCTGGGTCACTTTTTGCGATTCGGCGCTGTGTGACTTTAACTGACAATTGCGCGGTCGTGCAACGCCGTACCCAAACAAAATTTACGTCCTTTTTTTCCCACAAACAGAGCTTTCTTTTGGTGGTATTTGATCACCTGTGTAAAAATTAAAATTTTTTAAAATTTTTGGCCAATTTGTTTTCTGCTACCTATGTTTGGTAAAAAAATTCACAAAAAGTGTATTTTGATTGGTTTGCGCAAAAGTTATTGCGTTTACTAACTAAGGCAAAGATTTATGTCATTTTTGGTGTTTTTTTTTTAACGCGTAATGGCGGCGATCTGCGATTTTTTTTTGCGGGACTGCGACATTGCGGCGGACAGATCGGACCCTTGACTGACATTTTTGACACTTTTGGGGGTACCAGTGACATTACTGCAGTAATCAGTGCTATACATATGCACTGTTACTGTAAAAATGACACTGGCAGGGAAGGGGTTAACTTTACTAGAGATCAAGGGGTTAAGTGTGTCCCTAGGGGCGTGTTTCTAACTGTCAAGGGGCCTGGCTTTTGATGTAACAACAGAGACATATGATCCGATCCTACAAAGCAGGATCGTATGATCTCTGCTGTTACATCAGCCGCCTGCCTTTCACCCTCTCCAGCGGGAGATCGCGAGTGAACGGCGGACATCGGAGCCGCCGGTCACTCACGCGGGGACCTCTGTGAACGAGCGTGCATATGTATAGCACTGATTACTGTAGTAATGTCACTGGTACCCCCAAAAGTGTCAAAAATGTCAGTCAAGGGTCCGATCTGTCCGCCACAATGTTGCAGTCCCACAAAAAAAAAAAATCGCAGATCGTCGCATTACTAGTTAAAAAAAAAAACAATAAAAATGACAGAAATCTTTCCCTTAGTTAGTAAACGCAATAACTTTTGCGCAAACCAATCAAAATACGCTTATTGCGATTTTTTTTTACCAAAAATATGTAGCAGAAGATAAATTGGCCTAAAATGTTAAAAAATTTAGATTTTTAATTTTTTTTGGGGGGGAATTTCATATAAAAAAATGTGAAAAATATTGTTATTTTTTCAAAATTCATTTTTTGTTTATAGCGCAAAAAGTAAAAATTGTACAGGTGATCAAATACCACCAAAAGAAAGCTCTGTTTGTGGGAAAAAAAGGACGTCAATTTCATTTGGGTACAGCGTCGCACGACCGCGCAATTGTCCGTTAAATTCACGCAGTACAAAATCGCAAAATAGGCCCTGGTCTTTAAGAAGCCAAATCCTCTGGGGCTTAAGTGGTTAAAGGGTAACTCCCCTTTCGTGTTAGGGAGAGGAGACACAGGAGAGGGTTTTGACTCAGGAAATGGATCATGGACCCACCCCAAAGGTCAAAGGTCAGGAGGTGTGGCCCGCCTGCTCCACCTCGTGTTGGACACAGGAGGTGGCGCTTGCAATAGCAAATAAAGAAAAAACAATATAGTGTTTACAATTGCGACACAAATCATATTGTGATTGAATGTTATTAAAAATTCCCTTTCCTTTTCAATCTGCAGCCCTTGTAATATTCTGAAATTGATTTCTGGCATCCCCTGCAACATAAATGTCATTCTTGGTGAGATACTCCCAATAGGAACACGTCTAAAGGGATGCAGGCCCAGCAGCTTTCCTCATTAGAGCCCTGCAGCTGCCACAGCTGACAGATGATTATGAAATCACTCCCATTAGATCCACTCAGCACAGAGGAAGGGCTCTTTCACACGAGCGTTCTGTATGTCCGCAAATCATCCTATTTTTTTGCGGATGATTTGCGGACATAATGTAAATCAATGGCATTGCGGATGTCAGCGGAATACCATCCGCTGACATCCGATTTCCTTCCTTTCAGTTCTGTTCCGTTTTTTGGAACAGAACAGAACCCTATTTTTCCTCCGTTCAAAAAACGGAAAGGAAGGAAAATCGGAAGTCAGCGGTGTCATCCGCTGACATCCGCAATGCCCATAGACTTACATTAGATCCGCATATCATCCGCAAACGGATGGGATGATATGCGGACACACGGAGCGGATGACAGAAATGTCATCCGCTCCGTGAAAAAAAAAAAAAAGAACCGCAGCGGAGCTCTCACACGGAGCGGCCGTCTGAAAGAGCCCTAACAAACAATGATTTCTTCAGAATAACAAAAGATAGGAATCTGCAACAAAGTTTGTTAAAATCCCTGCAATGTACAGAGATCACCCAGAGGGAAATGTTTTTTTCTCAACAAAAGTGGAGTTACGCTTTAATTAACCGCTTGCCGACCGCCGCACGACTATATACTGCGGCGGTCAGCCCCTCACAGGCAGAGTGACGTATCGGTACGTCACTAGCCTGGGAGGGTCTGGGGAGCGAGCGCGCGCCGCCGGCGGCGCCCTCGCGCTCCCGCTCCCGTGCGGTCATGGACCCCCCCGCGCGTGTGACCGGCGGACCCGATGTCCGCCGGTCACTCTGCGATCGGCGGGGGAGAGGGAGAAAGGCAGGCGGCTTGTGTAAACAAGCTGCCTGTCATTCTCCTCGGTGTAAAGACACTGATCACACGGATCTACTATGTAGATCCGTTGATCAGTGTCCTTACACCTCAAGCCACAGCCAATCACAGTAGAAAGCACGCCCCTAGGGACACACACAGCCCCTCCCTCCCAATAAAGTTAACCCCTTCACTACCAGTGTATTTTTACAGTAACAGTGCATATGTATAGCACTGATTACTGTAGAAATGTCACTGGTAACCCCAAAAGTGTCAAAAATGTCAGTCAAGGGTCCGATCTGTCCGCCGCAATGTCGCAGTACCGCAAAAAAAAAATCGCAGATCGCCGCCATTACGCGTTAAAAAAAAAAACAACAAAAATGACAAAAATCTTTCCCTTTGTTAGTAAACGCGATAACTTTTGCGCAAACCAATCAAAATACGCTTTTTGCGATTTTTTTTTTACCAAACATAGGTAGCATAAAACAAATTGGCTGAAAATGTTAAAAAATTTTGATTTTTACATTTTTTTGGGGGGGAATTTCATATAAAAAAATGTGAAAAATATTGCTATTTTTGCAAAATTGTCGCTCTTTTTTTGTTTATAGCGCATGATCAAAAAATCGCACAGGTGATCAAATACCACCAAAAGAAAGCTCTGTTTGTGGGAAAAAAATAACGCCAAATTCGTTTAGGTACAGCGTCGCACGACCGTGCAATTGTCCGTTAAAGTCACACAGTGCCGAATCGCAAAATACCCCCTGGTCTTTTAGCAGCCAAATCCTCCGGGGCTTAAGTGGTTAAACAAGTTGAAGTTAGAAGCGGATTGGCTACCATGCACAGCTGCACCAGATTGTGCACGCTCCAGTGTTAGTAAATAAACCCCACTGTTTGGAAAGCGTATGCCTTCTAGGGTATCCACCCGTATGGGATTGATTTGGACAGTCTGGATTTTGACACTTGTGCCCGGGTTTCTGTCCACCTAAAACCTGGACACAACATACACTATATTGTCAAAAGTATTGGGACGCCTGCCTTTACACGCACATGAACTTTAGCGGCATCCCAGTCTTAGTCCGTAGGGTTCAATATTGAGTTGGCCCACCCTTTGCAGCTATAACAGCTTCAACTCTTCTGGGAAGGCCGTCCGCAAGGATTAGGAAAATGAACAAGAATATTGGCGCAAAATGGGAAGTATTGATGTGCCCCACCGGTACTGATTACAATGTTTAACCACTTGCCGACCGCCAGCAGTAAATATACTGCAGCAGTTTGGCTATGTCCCGTGAAACGACGTAACTATACATCGCTTTGCGGGACTGCTAAGCCACAGGGAAAGCTAATTCACGGGTCCGGCGGCCACCGGGCACCCGCGATCGCTCCCCATTCATAACTGACAGACCGCTGTTCTGTCAGTTATGAACACAGGGATCCTCTGTTCCTCTTATTTAGAACCACAGGTCTCTGTGTTCATGCAGCAAGCCCCCGCCCCCCCCGTTAGAAAGCACCCCCTAGGGACACATTTAACCCTTTGATCGCCCCTGATGTTAACCCCTTCCCTGCCAGTTACATTAGTACAGTAACAGTGCATATTTTTAGCACTGATTACTGTAGTAATGTCAGTGGTCCCCCAAAAAGGTAAAAAATATCAGTTAGAGGTCCAATCTGTCCGCCGCAATGTCGCATTCCAGCTAAAAATCGATAATTGACGCCATAACTAGTAAAAAATAAATAAATAAAAAAAATTACATAAATCTTTCCCCTAGTTTGTTGACGTGATAACTTTTGCGCAAACCAATCAATATACACTTATTGGGATTTTTTTTACCAAAAAAATGTAAGAGAATACATATTGGACTGAAATGATGAACAAATTTGAGTTTTACATTTTTTTTATCAGGAATGTTATATAACAGAAAGTAAAAAATATAGTTTTTTTTTTCAGAATTGGCGCTCTTTTTTATAGAGCAAAAAATAAAAATCGCACAGGTGATCAAATACCACCAAAAGAAAGCTCTGTTTGTGGGAAAAAAAGGACATCAATTTTATTTGGGTTCAGCGCTGCACGACCGCGCAATTGTCAGTCAAAGTAATGCAGTGACGTATCACAAAAAAATGGCCTGGTTATTAAGGGGGTAAATCCTTCCGGGCCAGAAGTGGTTAAATGTTTAAAATCAGTCCATAAACAGTCCAAAGGGGGTAACAAAAGTCCATATGCAGGCTCCTTTTGATGGAAGCTCAGTGGGCAAGTGGGGCCCTTTATTACGGTCCTACAGTGGGACCCTTTCACAAGTTCTGCAGTGGGCCCCCTTCCTGCCATCTTGGGGGCTCCCCACGGTGGTGGAATGCCAGGGCCCGGTTGCAAGTGTGACCTTTGCGATCCTGGAATTTCACCCACTGGTGTCAGTAGTTTTTAGTTTTTGGTATTTTAATTGTATTATTTTTTATCATTTTATTTTATTTTTTTACATTGTCACAGACTATGACTCTGTCCATTCAGAAAAGGAAGGAGCTGGTAAATTACATATTTACCAACCCCTTCCTGGTCCTCTATTGTGACACATCCCCTGCAGCAGCCAGCAGGAGAGGGAAGGGAGCACAGTGGGGGGGTGGGGGGACCAGGGCAGAGGCGTACCGAGGGTCTCCAGTGCCCTTGGCGAGGAGCTGTATCGGTGCCCCCCCATGAGAGAGAGAGAGAGAGGGGGGGGGGGGTTTACAGAGAGAGAGAGAGGGGGGTTTACAGAGAGAGAGAGAGAGAGAGGGGGTTGACAGAGAGAGAGAGGGGGTGACAGACAGAGAAAGAGAGAGAGAAAGGGGGGTCACAGAGAGAGGGGGGTGACAGAGAGAGAGAGGGGGGGGTGACAGAGAGAGATAGAGAGGGGTGACAGAGAGAGATAGAGAGGGGTGACAGAGAGAGAGAGAGGGGAGAGGGGGAGTGACAGCGAGAGAGGGGGAGTGACAGCGAGAGAGGGGGGTGACAGAGAGAGAGAGGAGGTGACAGAGAGAGAGGGGGTGACAGAGAGAGAGAGAGGGGGGGGGTGACAGAGAGAGAGAGGGGGGTAGAGAGGGGAGGTGACAGAGAGAGAGAGAGAGAGGGGGTGACAGAGAGAGAGAGAGGGGGTAGAGAGAGGAGGTGACAGAGAGAGAGGGGGTGACAGAGAGAGAGAGAGGGGGGGTGACAGAGAGAGAGAGGGGGTAGAGAGGGGAGGTGACAGAGAGAGAGAGAGGGGGGGTGACAGAGAGAGAGAGAGGGGGTGACAGAGAGAGAGAGAGGGGGTGACAGAGAAAGAGAGGGGGTGACACAGAGAGAGAGAGGGAGAGAGAGGGGGTGACAGAGAGAGGGGGTGGAAGAGAGATAGAGGGGTGACAGGGAGTGAGAGGGGGTGACAGAGAGAGAGAGAGAGAGAGAGGGGGTGAAAGAGAGAGAGAGAGAAGGGGAGACAGAGAGAGAGAGGGGTCCCCCAGTCAACTTTGCCTGGGAGTGGAGAGGAGGTTGAAGGAGTCTCACCGTGCTGAGCGGTGGTATGGGTTCTAGGATTGGAGCCGCACGCTGCTGAGTGGAGGGCGCAAAAATCACTGCTAATATTGACAATTTTTTTGCCCCCCCCCCTCGGCCGCGCCCTTGGCGGGCGCCAATCTGGCCAACCCCATGGTACGCCCCTGGACCAGGGGAGCACACAGGGGCCCAGAGACAGCAGAACACAAGTGAACTGGATAGGAGGAGTGGTGGGGACAGCATACAGAGGAGCCAATCTCCTCCATTTTCCTCCTGCAGCTACAGGAGGAAAAAGGAGGACAGTGATTTCTCTACATGCTGCCCCTGCCGCTCCTCCTATCCAGATGTACAGGGGAGCCGCACAGACCCCTGGAGCATGGGGCCTGGTTGTAATTGCAACCCCTGCAACCCCTGTAGTTACACCCCTGCCCTAGACTGTTTTGTAAGCCAGGGAAGTGAATGTTGGCTGTTGCTGCGCTAGTAGGAGAAGAACCTGGGACACAACTGAGCGGTCCTTGTGGTGGTAGCGCTATACTGCTATTGGGTAACAGACCTACGTATATAAAATTTGCCTGAAATTCTGATTTTCCACTGCTTATCATTAGGAAACTTTGTAACATTTGTAAAAGTGATTTCATCATTATTCCACATTGCCTCTGCAACACTGTGATCATATTTTACACGGGGCTCAGCTTTCTGTGCCTTTTTTATAAAGCAATTATTATTATTTCGTGCTAACTTTGCACATCAGGTGGAAGGCAGACATCAGAGAAACGTTTCCAGAAGCCAAACTTTTGATAAAAGAATAATCACCCAAAAAAAGGGCAGAATTTATGCAAACCGGTCTTTGACCTATTTTTTCCCCCCATCTGAGCAGAATGTGCGTGAGATAAATCACGGCGCTGTTTTCACTGTCCGTCAGATTTACAGAGGGAATAAATTGACCAACAGGTGACGGGGTGATGTTTGAAAGTCCAAATTGTCTTTTTTATAGGCAGACAATAAAGCGGCCCATATACATAAACTGATTTTCATTAGCAGCCGAGCCAATCTGTGTATCCCCCGAAGATAATGAGGACGAGTAGAATTTAACGGAGGTATAAAACAAATTCCCGGCAGCTAAGGGGACCTAATTAAAAGCTGCTTCTAACACGAGGATAAAAGCAGAGGTCCAAAGCTTGGCTCACGCTGGCTTTTGCTTGTATCCGTTATTCCGAAGAGTCTCAGCTTCAGCGGGCATTTACAAAGCATTTAACAAACATGCCTGAAGCCCTTAAAGCACCCTTCAACTCTTGTCTGCAAGTGTAAAACCGAGGCCTTAATAGAGGAGCTGGATGTCACTTTTAACAAGCTTTTAGGAGGCAAGCTGGAAGTCCTGCTAAAGCCTTCAGTAAGCCTCCAGAAACCTGCTGCAAGCTTGCTTAAAGCCACAGCCTGCGCTGTCATCAAGATCTGTATTCAGCAGTCCCACACTGGAGCGGGAGGGCGCTTTAAGGGCTCTGCATAAGCTGCTTGAAGCTCAGTGAAACGACGCCGTGTTTGCATTGCATTTGTGAGAAAAAAATTGCAGCAAGTTGAAAGCTGCATTTAGAGTCGGGCAAATCTCATCCTCTGATCATAAAAAAGGTTCTTCTTTAACTACCTGACCTCCGGAAGATTTACCCCCCTTCATGACCAGGCCATTTTTTTTCCGATATGGCACTGCATTATTTTAACTGAATATTGCGCGGTCGTGCGACGCTGTACTCAAATACAATTTATGCCCTTTTTTTCCCACAAATAGAGCTTTCTTTTGGTGGTATTTAACCACTTCCCGACCGCCCGCCGCAGTTATACTGTGGCAGGCAGCCCCTCCTGCGCGAACCGACGTAGGTATACGTTGGTCGCGCACCTGCAGTTAGGGACCGAGCGTGCGGCGCCGGCGGCGGCGCGCTCCCACCCCCCACTCGGCAGCGGGTACTCCGATGCACAAGGCAGGCTGTTCCGATTGCTGCCTGACACCCGCTATCACTCCCCGCTGAGAGAGAAGAAGGTCGGCTGTTGTAAACACAGCTGACTGTTCTCCCTGGAATGATCACAGAGCGCCTGTGACCCTTCTATATAGGAACACAGGTCTCTGTGATCATTTCACAAGCCCTGCCCCCATACACTTAGAAACATGCCCCTAGGTACACATTTAACCCTTTGCTCGCCCCTGGATTAACCCCTTCCCTGCCAACGTCATTATCACAGTAAGGGCTCTTTCACACGGGCGGTCCGATCAGATCCGCCTGTCAGTTTTTTAGGCGGATCTGATCGGATCCTCCATGCAGCTCTATGGGGCAGCGGGTGTCAGCGGAGGTGACCTCCGCTGACACCCGCTGCCATCCGCATCCGATCCTGTGCTGAAATCTGGACGGATGGAAACCCTATTTTTCCATCCGTTCAGTAATTGGAGCGGAGCGGATCTGATGAGAGCGGACAAGCGGTCCGCTCTCCTCCGATCCCGCATAGAGGGCAGCGGGTGCTGAGACACCTCCCTCTCCGCTCTGCAAGCGGAGACGGAGCTGTCATCCGCCCGGCTCAGCGGGGATCGCGGATCGATCCCCGCTGAGCAATACGGATCCGCCTGCGGAGGCGGACCGTGTGAAAGAAGCCTAACAGTGCATATTTTTAGCACTGATTACTGTAGTAATGTCCATAGGCGTGCGCACAAGGTGTGCCAGGTGTGCCCCCTTTGTAAACCCCTGATATTTTAGCAAAGCCCCCTAACATGGCTCCTAGAAAATGTGTAAAAAAAAAAAATATATATATATATATTAAAAATATAAGCTACTGACACCATCCACTGCTCTACTGACACCGTCAGTATATATACACATGCATGTGTTTGAGCTTTGTGGTGCACACCCTAATGCAATAGGCTGCGCACACTTATGGTAATGTCACCGGTCCCCCCAAAAGTGTCAAATTGTGAGGGGTCAGATCTGTCCGCCACAATGTCACAGTCCCGCTAAAAATCGCAGATCGCCACCATAACCAGTAAAAAAAAAAATATATAAAAATGACATAAATCTTTCCCGTAGTTAGTAGACACAATAACTTTTGCGCAAACCAATCAAATGACGCTTATAGTGTTTTTATTTTTTTTTTACCAAAAATATGTAGCAGACAACAAATTGTCCTAGAATGTTAAAAAATTTTGATTTTTAAATTTTTTTTTTGGGGGGGGGGGGAATGTCATATAGCAGAATGTGAAAAATATTGTTTTTTTTTTTTTTTCAGAATTGTCGCTCTTTTTTTGTTTATAGCGCAAAAAATAAAAATTGCAGAGGTGATCATATACCACCAAAAGACAGCTCTATTTGTGGGGAAAAAAGGACACCTCTATTGGGGTACAACATTGCACGGCTGCGCAATTGTCTGTTAAAGTAATGCAGTGCTGAATCGCAAAAATGGCCTGGTCAAATGTCAGTCAAGGGTCCGATCTGTCCGCCGCAATGTCGCAGTCCCGCAAAAAAAAAAATTGCAGATCGCCGCCATTACGCGTTAAAAAAAAAACACCAAAAATGACAGAAATCTTTCCCTTAGTTAGTAAATGCAATAACTTTTGCGCAAACCAATCAAAATACGCTTATTGCGATTTTTTTTACCAAACATAGGTAGCAGAAAACAAATTGGCCAAAAATTTTAAAAAAATTTGATTTTTACATTTTTTTGGGGGGGAATTTCATATAAAAAAATGTTAAAAATATTATTATTTTTTCAAAATAAACGCTCTTTTTTTGTTTATAGCGCAAAAAGTAAAAATCGCACAGGTGATCAAATACCACCAAAAGACAGCTCTGTTTATGGGAAAAAAAGGACGTAAATTTTGTTTGGGTACGGCGTCGCACGACCGCGCAATTGTCAGTTAAAGTCGCACAGCGCCAAATCGCAAAAAGTGGCCTGGACGGAAGACAGCAAAATCCTCCGGTGGTAAAGTGGTTAAAGTGGGTGTAAACCCACTTTAAAGTCTTTTACCTATAGGTAAGCCTATATTAAGACTTACCTATAGGTGCTATAAATATCTCCTAAACTTGCACCATTTAGGAGATATTTACAGTGCATGCAGCCTATGACGTCATCGGCGCATGCGCTCTGAAGGAACGGCCCGCGATATTGTTTGCGCGATGTTACCGCGATTCGGCAGGCGGAAATCGCGGCAACATCGCACAGCGTTTGGGGTGCCATTGTAAATCATGGGCAACGCACAGGCGTCCCGCGATTTGCAATGATTTCTGGATTGCGGGCAGAATCGCGGTGATTCTGCCCACGATCCGCTACGCCCACATGTGAACGTAGCCTTTATCTGCATTGGCAGTTTTTTTTTTTGGAAAAGATTAAGGCTGGCCATACACTATACAATTTTCTTGTTCAACTTTCCTTTAGATTTACCAAAACCATGTAATATAGGGTCAAACCTAAACACTTTCAATTTGTATGCAGTCAGGCAGGCCCTTGCACTACAGAGTTAAAGGTAAATCTAAAGGAAACTGAATAAGAAAATTGTATAGTGTATGGCCAGCCTTACTCCCCCCATGATCTCCTCCCTGGAACACCGGTGAGGTAATCATTGCATGGCTGGATCCAGCTGAGGGGATGCACCAGATGCACATGGCTGGGGAGGACAGGCTGACGGCCTGTAATAAACATTTAACATAACATAACTCTAGAATATATCTAAATTGTGATGGGAACTCAGAGACGCTCAATTGTACGGTGTGTTGCCCATAGCAACTCCTCACATTGTTCCTGTCAGTTTATAATCAAAGCAAAAGGCATGGCAACAGAGGGCTGGCACGTTGCTATGGTGACACCAGGCCTGACATGTATACAGGCCTGGAAGTAGTTTGGTTCTTGCTGGTCCCGTACCTTCCCCCAACACACCTGAGTGCAATCACCTGGAATGTGGGTCACACCTGGACTGTGCTGGCTGTGGAAGGTGGAGGTATGGCTGCCTCTGGTACTGTGTATTACACTGGACTGGGTGCTGTGGAGGTATGGCCGCCTCTGGTACTGTGTATTACACCAGGACTGGGTGCTGTGGAGGTATGGCTGCCTCTGGTACTGTGTATTACACCAGGACTGGGTGCTGTGGAGGTATGGCCGCCTCTGGTACTGTGTATTACACCAGGACTGGGTGCTGTGGAGGTATGGCCGCCTCTGGTACTGTGTATTACACCAGGACTGGGTGCTGTGGAGGTATGGCCGCCTCTGGTACTGTGTATTACACTGGACTGGGTGCTGTGGAGGTATGGCCGCCTCTGGTACTGTGTATTACACCAGGACTGGGTGCTGTGGAGGTATGGCCGCCTCTGGTACTGTGTATTACACCAGGACTGGGTGCTGTGGAGGTATGGCCGCCTCTGGTACTGTGTATTACACCAGGACTGGGTGCTGTGGAGGTATGGCCGCCTCTGGTACTGTGTATTACACTGGACTGGGTGCTGTGGAGGTATGGCTGCCTCTGGTACTGTGTATAACACCTGGACTTGGTGCTGTGGAGGTATGGCCGCCCTCTGGTACTGTGTATTACACCAGGACTGGGTGCTGTGGAGGTATGGCCGCCCTCTGGTACTGTGTATTACACTGGACTGGGTGCTGTGGAGGTATGGCTGCCTCTGGTACTGTGTATTACACCAGGACTGGGTGCTGTGGAGGTATGGCCGCCCTCTGGTACTGTGTATTACACTGGACTGGGTGCTGTGGAGGTATGGCTGCCTCTGGTACTGTGTATAACACCTGGACTTGGTGCTGTGGAGGTATGGCCGCCCTCTGGTACTGTGTATTACACCAGGACTGGGTGCTGTGGAGGTATGGCCGCCCTCTGGTACTGTGTATTACACTGGACTGGGTGCTGTGGAGGTATGGCTGCCTCTGGTACTGTGTATTACACCAGGACTGGGTGCTGTGGAGGTATGGCCGCCCTCTGGTACTGTGTATTACACCAGGACTGGGTGCTGTGGAGGTATGGCCGCCCTCTGGTACTGTGTATTACACCAGGACTGGGTGCTGTGGAGGTATGGCCGCCCTCTGGTACTGTGTATTACACCAGGACTTGGTGCTGTGGAGGTATGGCTGCCTCTGGTACTGTGTATTACACTGGACTGGGTGCTGTGGAGGTATGGCTGCCTCTGGTACTGTGTATTACACTGGACTGGGTGCTGTGGAGGTATGGCTGCCTCTGGTACTGTGTATTACACTGGACTGGGTGCTGTGGAGGTATGGCTGCCTCTGGTACTGTGTATAACACCTGGACTTGGTGCTGTGGAGGTATGGCCGCCCTCTGGTACTGTGTATTACACCAGGACTGGGTGCTGTGGAGGTATGGCCGCCCTCTGGTACTGTGTATTACACCAGGACTGGGTGATGTGGAGGTATGGCCACCCTCTGTTACTGTGTATTACACCAGGAATGGGTGCTGTGGAGGTATGGCCGCCCTCTGGTACTGTGTATTACACCAGGACTGGGTGCTGTGGAGGTATGGCCGCCCTCTGGTACTGTGTATTACACTGGACTGGGTGCTGTGGAGGTATGGCCGCCCTCTGGTACTCTGTAATACATCTCTGTTCTGTGGAAGGTGGAGGTATGGCCGCCCTCTGGTACTGTGTATTACACCTGGACTGGGTGCTGTGGAGGTATGGCCGCCCTCTGGTCAGGTTATTATCTTCCAGAGACATGATATAGATGGAGGATTTATACCTGAACATTGCACAGAGCGCTGTGACTGAACATGGCGGATGCTGACTGAGCGCCGACCGAAGAGCTCACATTGATGTGAATGCTACGGAGCTGACCTGTGGAGGGACTTACCTGTGTGGGGAGCCAGCTGACAAGGTAACCTATTACTGCATGTACCTACCTGTGAAAAGTCTGTGAAGAAATTGTCTAAAAATCAGGTTGTGAGGCAACCTATTTTGTGGGTACCTACCTGAGAGAAAACTCACCTGTATGAGTATTTACCTGCGAGGAATCTTACTTGTGTTTGAACCTACCGGCCGGGAACCTTCCCTGTGTTTTTGTACCTACCTGCCAGGGACCATACCTGTGTTTTTGTACCTACCTGCCAGGGACCGTACCTGTGTCTTTGTACCTACCTGCCAGGGACCGTACCTGTGTTTTTGTACCTACCTGCCAGGAACCGTACCTGTGTTTTTGTACCTACCTGCCAGGAACCGTACCTGTGTTTTTGTACCTACCTGCCAGGAACCGTACCTGTATTTTGTACCTACCTGCCTGGAACCGTACCTGGGTTTTTGTACCTACCTGCCGGGAACCGTTCCTGTGTTTTTTGTACCTACCTGCCGGGAACCGTTCCTGTGTTTTTTGTACCTACCTGCCGGGAACCGTTCCTGTGTTTTTTGTACCTACCTGCCTGGAACCGTTCCTGTGTTTTTTGTACCTACCTGCCTGGAACCGTTCCTGTGTTTTTTGTACCTACCTGCCTGGAACCGTTCCTGTGTTTTTTGTACCTACCTGCCTGGAACCGTTCCTGTGTTTTTTGTACCTACCTGCCTGGAACCGTTCCTGTGTTTTTTGTACCTACCTGCCTGGAACCGTTCCTGTATTTTTTGTACCTACCTGCCAGGAACCTTACCTGTGTTTTTGTACCTACCTGCCAGGAACCGTACCTGGGTTTTTGTACCTACCTGCCTGGAACCGTACCTCCTGTTTTTTGTACCTACCTGTGAAAAGTCTGTGAAGAAATTGTCTGAAAATCAGGCTGTGAGGCAACCTACTTTTTGGGTACCTACCTGAGAGAACTCACCTGTATGAGTATTTACCTGTGAGGAATCGTATCTCTGTTTCTAACTACCTTACCTGTGTTTGTACCTACCTGCTAGGAACCGTACCTGGGTTTTTGTACCTACCTGCCAGGAACCGTACCTGTGTTTTTGTACCTACCTGCCAGGAACCGTACCTGTGTTTTTGTACCTACCTGCCAGGACCCTTACCTGTGTTTTTGTACCTACCTGCCAGGAACCGCACCTGTGTTTTTGTACCTACCTGCCAGGAACCGTACCTGTGTTTTTGTACCTACCTGCCAGGAACCGTACCTGTGTTTTTGTACCTACCTGCCAGGACCCTTACCTGTGTTTTTGTACCTACCTGCCAGGAACCGTACCTGTGTTTTTGTACCTACCTGCCAGGAACCTTAGCTGGGTTTTTGTACCTACCTGCCAGGAACCTTAGCTGGGTTTTTGTACCTACCTGCCTGGAACCGTACCTGTGTTTTTTGTACCTACCTGCCAGGAACCGTACCTGTGTTTTTCTACTTACCTGCCAGGACCCTTACCTGGGTTTTTGTACCTACCTGCCAGGAACCGTACCTGGGTTTTTGTACCTACCTGCCTGGAACCGTACCTGTGTTTTTTGTACCTACCTGTGAAAAGTCTGTGAAGAAATTGTCTGAAAATCAGGCTGTGAGGCAACCTACTTTTTGGGTACCTACCTGAGAGAACTCACCTGTATGAGTATTTACCTGTGAGGAATCGTATCTCTGTTTCTAACTACCTTACCTGTGTTTGTACCTACCTGCTAGGAACCGTACCTGTGTTTTTGTACCTACCTGTAAAGAAACAAGTCTGTGGTGAAATGTACCCATGTGGGTATCTACCTGAGAGGAAACTTACCTGTGGTTGTGCAACTATACCTGGAAGGAGACCGGTTAATGCGGAGTACCACCAGGGTGTACACCCATGCTGGAGAAATGTACCAGTCTAGATGTATTACCTATAGAGATGTTGGCCTGTGGGGAACCTACCAGCATGGAATACTACCCCAGAGAACACCTACCTACTGGACATGTGGCTGTCAGATTACTGGAAAAGAAAGTTAATTGACTTGTACTTACCTGCAGTGACCCTCACCTGTCAGGACGAAAGAGACTTACTGGTATGCGAACCATAGCTGTGCACAGCCTATTGCGTTAGGGTGTTCACCCCAAAGCTCAAACACACACGCCTTTCTCTCCAGTCTCTGCTGTACGGGGGCAGTGAATGAATGGGAAGAGATCTGTGCTGAGTGGCTTCCTATTCATTCACAAACCGAAGCATAGGAAACAGTTTCCTATGCTTCAATTATGATTGAACACAGTGATTGTGTTCACTGTGTTTATTTAGGAAAGGAAGGAGCCAGTAAATCCCATATTGATTAGCCCCTTCCCCTACTCTTCATCTTGAAACCTTCCCCAAACAGCCAGGGGGAGAAGAGAGGAGAGGAAGGCCAGCAGCATTGTGGTGAGGGAATGCAACACAGGGGGGGATCTGGACTGCAAAGAGTGATTAGGGTATGCCCAGGCACACCTAGCACACCTCCTGCACAAGCCTATGATGTGAACCTACCTGTGTTTTAATCCCCTGCCAGTACGTTACCCTGGGGAGAAATTGCTTCATTGTGTACCTTACCTCTATGGACACCTACCTCTATGGACACTTTTAGCCTATTTGTTTCATTTTCCCATTCCTGTTCTGTGTGTTCATCAATTTGTCCATCTCATGAAATGAGGGATCCCCACTGTCTGAGCAAATTCATAAACTGTCTTTTGCATTGGATATTCAAAGGGTAACTCCCACATTTGTGGTTAAAAAAAAGAGAGAGGGAGAGACACAAAAGTGAGTACACCCCTCACATTTTTGTAAATATTTTATTCTATCTTTTCATGTGACAACACTGAAGAAATGACACTTTGCTACAATGTAAAGTAGTGAGTGTACAGCTTGTATAACAGTGTAAGTTTGCTCTCCCCTCAAAATAACTCAACACACAGACATTAATGTCTAAACTGTTGGCAATAAGAGTACACTCTTATTGACTGACTGAGCAGTGAGGAGAGGCGGCATAGGCGGGGCTTGGCTTGCAACGCCACCCCACCCTACACCAATGAACAGGTGAGACATAGTCCAGCCCCGCCCCGACCCACCATTTTCAGTCATAGGGCGGCCGCGCTGGACATCTCCCAGCCTAAAGATGGAGGCAGCCGCAGACAGTGTGTGAACTGTGTGAGTCAGACAGACAGAGTGACACTGCGGATGCGCCCCCCAGATGTTGCGCCCAGTGCGGCCGCCCCCCCCCTGCATCCCCTACGCTACGCCACTGGAGAGCGGGGATCTGACAGTTCCATCTCTGCAAAGTAAGCAGAGACAGAGCTGTCATCCGCCTGCTCAGCGGGGATCAGCGGATCGATTCCCGCTGAGCAAAACGGGTTCCGGAAAGCCCGTGTGACAGGACCCTTTATAGTGTCACTGGTTCCAGGCAAAATGTCAGAACATCTGTCGCAATATTGCAGTCCCGCTATAAAGCAGGCCATAGACGATTCGAATTTCGTTCGAAAATCGTAAATGGCAGTGTTATCGAACGATTTTTGTATCGTTAGTGTGGTATGTAAAACGTTCGATTTTCGTACGACAGCAAAAATTCACATATCCAACATGTTGGGTTTTTTTGCGAAAATCGGCCGAATTTCGTATCATTAGTGGGGGAGTTGTATGATTTCGCCTAACAAAACACAGAACAGTAGGGAGTGTGTCCGGTAGAGATGTGGTTAAAAGGCACAAAAAATAGTGTTTTGTCGTACGATTTTCGGCTCACATTGATGGTACACTCGATGATGTGCAGGAGTGCCGCTTTCGTTTATCGAACGATAAATCGTACGTAATTCGAATCGTCTATGGCCTGCCTAAGTCACTGATTGCCGCCATTACAAGTTCTATAAATATATCGCATAGTTTGTGTAACTTTTGCGAAAACCAATCATAATACACTTATTAGGATTTTTTTTTTTTTTTACCAAAAATATGTAGCAGAATACATGGACATTGGTCTAAATTTATGAAAACTTAGATTGTTTTTAATATATATATATATATATTGGGAATGTTTTATTGCAGAAAGTAAAAAAATATTATTATATTTATTTTTTTCCAAAATTGTTGGCCTTTTTTTATCTGTTTATAGCACAAAAAATAAAAAACGCATATGGGATAAATTGCCACCAAAAGAAAGCTCTATTTGTGGGGGAAAAAGGAAATTTTATTTGGGTACAGCATCGCACAATTGTCAGTTAACCACTTAAGCCCCGGAGGATTTTCCTGCTAAACGACCAGGGGGTATTTTGCGATTCGGCACTGCGTGACTTTAACGGACAATTGCGCGGTCGTGCAACGCTGTACCTAAACGAATTTGACGTCCTTTTTTTTCCCACAAACAGAGCTTTCTTTTGGTGGTATTTGATCACCTGTGCGATTTTTACTTTTTGCGCTATAAACAAAAAAAGAGCGTAAATTTTGCAAAAATAACAATATTTTTCACATTTTTTTTATATGAAATTCCCCAAAAAAAAAATGTAAAAATCTAAATTTTTTTAACATTTTCGGCCAATTTGTTATATCCTACCTATGTTTGGTAAAAAAAATCGCAAAAAGCGTATTTTTATTGGTTTGTGCAAAAGTTATCGCGTTTACTAACAAAGGGAAAGATTTTTGTCATTTTTGTTGTTTTTTTTTTTTTAACGCGTAATGGCGGCGATCTGCGATTTTTTTTTTTTTTTTTTTTTTTTTTTTTTTTTTGCAGTACTGCGACATTGCGGCGGACAGATCGGACCCTTGACTGAAATTTTTGACACTCTTGGGGTTACCAGTGACATTTCTACAGTAATCAGTGCTATATATATGCACTGTTACTGTAAAAATACACTGGTAGTGAAGGGGTTAACTTTATTTGGGAGGGAGGGGCTGTGTGTGTCCCTAGGGGCGTGCTTTCTACTGTGATTGGCTGTGGCTTGAGGTGAAAGGACACTGATCAACAGATCTACATAGTAGATCTGTCTGATCAGTGTTTTAACACCGAGGAGAATGACAGGTGGCTTGTTTACACAAGCTGCCTGACTTTCTCCCTCTCCCCCGACGATCGCCGAGTGAGCGGCGGACATCGGGTCCGCCGGTCACACGCGCGGGGGGGGTCTGTGACCGCGGGAGCGCGCCTCCGGCGGCGCGCGCTCGCTCCCCAGACCCTCCCAGGCTAGTGACATTAATTAACGTCACTCTGCCTGGCAGGGGCTGACCGCCGCAGTAAATTTACTTGCGGCGGTCGGCAAGCGGTTAAAGTAACGCAGTGCCATATCACAAAAAATGGCCTGGTCATGAAGGGGGGTAAATCTTCTGGAGGTCAAGTTTTTAAGGGAGTTAGCACTACAGCTGTATAAATCTCTCAGCCTGGGACTACAGGCACAGGGGTCCCAAATACGTTTGCTGTGCATCATTTTATCTTTTTATTTATTTTTTTTTATCTTGCATCCAATTGTGTTGCTAATTTTCTTGATAAATGTGCCAGCACCTCGCAGACCTCCCCTCCTATGGATTCCAATTGCACCCCTGAAGCCACAGCTGGCTGCTTCTAAACCCGCAGTTCTGCTGCAGAAAGTGTTTTCCAGCGCCTTCACTTATGCACTATTTAGTTCATATGTTTAATTCACAAAACAATTCTGTTATCCTTTAAACATTTAGTAGCTGAGCCAGCTGTAATAAGAATACGTTGTATCTCTTCTCTAGAAGCATCGCCAACATGTGGTGCCTGAAACCTAGAAAACTCCAAGTCATCCGATGGGGTAAATAGAGGAGTTGGTCACATAGGGGTGGTAAAAACAGGCGGCTATGTTGTGGTTTTGCCACCTCCTGACTGCCAACCTGAAGAAGAAAAGTGCAGTCATCTGGAGCTGTACACATGCCCCAGCCATGATGCTTTGCTTTGTGGCTGTGGCAAAAATATATACCCCATGTAATGCTGCCAAATGCAATCCATTAAAATGAATGGTGCCATGCTACGACCACCTTGCAACTGTGTTTCAATGCAGGTGGTACTGACGCAGTGACGTGGGCTTTTCACTGGCTCTCTGCTCCTCCAGTGCTCACTGGAGTGCTGGGCTGTGAAGAGGGTGGGAGCGGCTGGCTCAGGCTCTCAGCAGCCGACTGGGAGGCTGAGCCAGCTACTGGTCAGGCATTTTGGTGGATCCCAACGTTGACGTCTGGATCCCTCCAGAGTCTAGACTGGCTGAATGACCTCAGCCGACAGCGGGCTTTATCCCAATGTTGGTGAATATGGGGTACAGGAGTGCAGAATGAAGTGCACTTCTGTGACCCACAGGATGGCCAAAAGACCTTTGGCTGTACTTCTCCTTTTTTAAAGTGGATGTAAACCTTTCCATATTAGACATGTGTGGTTCATTTAGAATAGTCGGACAAATTTTTCGTTATTCGTATATATCCGAACACCCAAATTGCAGTTTATTTGCACTGCCGATTTCATTGCAGCTTATGACTTCATTTAACCACTTAAGGACCAGGCCTAATTCTGACACTTCTTGTACACAAACACACACATATATATATATATATATATAATATGTGTATATGTGTGTGTGTATATGTGTATGTATATATATATATATAATGTGTGTGTGTGTGTACATATAATATATATGTATGTGTGTGTATATAATGTGTTTTTTTTTGTTCTAGCAAAAAATACTGATTTTTAACTTGTGAACAAGAAGTGTCAGAATTAGGCCTGGTCCTTAACCACTTTACCACCGGAGGATTTTGCTGTCTTACGTCCAGGCCACTTTTTGTTATTCGGCGCTGTGCGAATTTAAAGAGGAAGTAAACCCTCCTCAGGAAGTTGTACCTATAGGTAAGCCTATGATAAGGCTTACCTATAGGTACTGTAAATATCTCCTAAACATGTACGGTTTAGGAGATATTTACCTTTAATGCAGCCAGTGACGTCACTGGCGCATGCGCTCTGAAGGAACGGCTGATCGTGCCGTTCCTTCAGAGCCCCGTGCCGTGACCGTCGGCTCCTGCGCGCGTGCGCAGGAGTGACGTCACCGCGGCTCCGGCCAATCTGATGGCCGGATGCCGCAATCCCGGAAGACGGGCGACTGAACATGTCGCTCGTCATACAGGTAAGAGAGCGGCACGGCGGGGGCTCGTTCTAAGGTAAGTATTTCATAATGAGCTAGTATGCGATGCATACTAGCTCATTATGTCTTTCTCTTGCAGGTTGTAAAAGAAAAAAATTTTTTTTTAACGAGTTTACAACCTCTTTAACTGACAATTGCACGGTCGTGCGACGCTGTACCCAAACAAACTTTACGTCCTTTTTTTCCCACAAACAGAGCTTTCTTTTGGTGGTATTTGATCACCTGTGCGATTTTTTTTATTTTTTGCGCTATAAACAAAAAAAGAGCGTAAATTTTGAAAAAATAACAACAATATTTTTCACATTTGTTATATGAAATTCCCCCCCAAAAAAATGTAAAAATCTAAATTTTTTTTAAATTTTTGGCCAATTTGTTTTCTGCTACCTATGTTTGGTAAAAAAAAGTCACAATAAGCGTATTTTGATTGGTTTGCGCAAAAGTTATTGCGTTTACTAACTAAGGGAAAGATTTCTGTCATTTTGGGTGTTTTATTTTTTTTTTTTAACGAGTAATGGCGGCGATCTGCGATTTTTTTTTTTTTTTTTTTTTTTTTTGCGGGACTACGACATTGCGGCGGACAGATCGGACCCTTGACTGACATTTTTGACACTTTTGGGGGTACCATTGACATTACTACAGTAATCAGTGCTGTACATATGCACTGTTACTGTAAAATTACACTGGCAGGGAAGGGGTTAATTTTATTGGAGAGGGAGGGGTTAATGTATGCCTGGTGCTTACTGACGTGTGTGGGGGGAGGGGACTGAGTGACACAGGGACAGATCGCAGGTTCAGCTATGCTGAACCCTGCAATCTGTCACTGTTTTTCACTTAGGAGATCCGCCCGCTTTGTTTACACAAGCGGGCGGATCTCCAGACTCGATTCCCCGACGATCAGGGAAGAGCGGCGGTAATCGCCGCCGCTCCTCCCCTGGCCCGACTCCCGCTGTGACTGAAAAGAGCGGGAGCGAGCCTCCGGCGGCGCGTGAGCGCCGCCCACAAGGGGAAGAGTCCAGCGACGTAGGTCTACGTCGCTGGACGGGAACGAGACACTTTGCCGCAGTACAGTCAACGTGACTGGTCGGCAAGTGGTTAAGTGGTTAAATGAAGTCATAAGCTGCAATGAAATCGGCAGTGCAAATCTCACTGATCTGCGGTCTTGAAATCACACTGAAGTAGCGCGATATGAAAGCTGCACCAGTGTGAATTAGGGCTTGAAGTGAAATTGAACGTGTGTATATATAAAAAAATAAAAAGCTGAAAATAACAGATCTACTGGCAGGATCAACAGATAATAAAACTGTTACGATGGGATGCCAAATAAAAGCAAGTGCTAATACCAAACTGTGCCTTATACTGTATGTCATTTTTCTCTTTGCCCATTGTTCCAATGGCAACACCTAGAGGGACCTCCCTAATGGAGTACCAAGATTTACCGTATTATAAACCCCAATAACCAAAATCCTATTCATGGTGGACTGATCCTGCGACGACGACTCGGCAGGCAATCAGACAATATTACTGAATTGTGGCAAATAGTGGTTTGGAATTGCAATTTCCTTCTTTAATTAAATCTCTGTCACTGTGTTGATACAGTATAGTACATTGTTGTGACAGCCCGGGATTGCGTGCGTATAATATACAGGGATTCCTGGAACAGATGCCTACAGATTTAAAAAGAGATTATACACATGCATTGTGAGATCTTATATCTTGCATTTTACGATTCGCCAGTGAATTGCGGCGTCTTGCCTTGGTAATTACAAGGAGGAACAGATGGCGCGGGGATGAGTTTAGAGTGTTGCAGAAAATTAAACTTGTGACTTGTGGGTAATGGCGGCATATGTACGGGATAGGCCAGCTCTTCCTCCCCTTCCTCTACACACGGTAAAGTCGTATTGTGAGCATACATTTAACTGTATAAACATGACGGAAATGGGAAACATTCACCGGGGGTTTATAACGTTAGATGGGTTCAAAGAGCGGCTCCAGGCAAAACCTACATTTTAGTTTTGGGTGGCTGAATCACATGATGGCACCTTGTGTATGTCAGCAATTCCACCCATGAAACAGTCCAGTGTTTCTCAACCTTTCTTCAGTCCAAGCACCCTCTAGAATTGTGCACAATCATGGGGCGCACCAGTCTGAGGGCTCATTCACATCAGGAGGTGCGCCTGAGCATTTTCACATTTTTATTTGCACATTCTCGCACGTCTTCTTTTTTTTTTTTTTTTAATGGGAAACATGCAAAAAAAGGTACCGGCGTGATTTTTAAAAATCGCACTTTACTAAAATGCATAGTATTGTGTCGCTAGATGCATAGGGGTGGCACTAAGAATTAATCACGTCTGCAAAAGGCATTTTTGTACAGAAAAACGCCTGACTTTGCACATGTTATTGCACTGCACCTGGTGGGAACAAGCCCTAAAATGAGGTTTGTGAGGCAAAGTTTCAGTGGTCTGTAGGTTTTAACCACTTACGCCCCGGAAGATTTTACCCCCTTCCTGACCAGGGGGTATTTTGCGATTCGGCACTGCGTGACTTTAACGGACAATTGCGCGGTCGTGCGACGCTGTACCTAAACGGATTTGACGTCCTTTTTTTCCCACAAATAGAGCTTTCTTTTGGTGGTATTTCATCACCTGTGCGATTTTTTTTTTTTTTTTTTTTTTTTTTTTTGATCATGCGCTATAAACAAAAAAAGAGCGTCAATTTTGCAAAAATAGCAATATTTTTCACATTTTTTTTTATATGAAATTCCCCCAAAAAAATGTAAAAATCTAAATTTTTTAACATTTTCGGCCAATTTGTTTTATGCTACATATGTTTGGTAAAAAGAATCGCAATTGATTGGTTTGCGCAAAAGTTATCGCGCTTACTAACAAAGGGAAAGATTTTTGTCATTTTTATTGTTTTTATTTTTTTTAACACGTAATGGCGGCGATCTGCGATTTTTTTTTTTTTTTTTTTTTTTTTTTTTGCGGTACTGCGACATTGGGGCGGGCAGATCGGACCATTGACTGACATTTCTGACACTTTTGGGGTTACCAGTGACATTTCTACAGTAATCAGTGCTATACATATGCACTGTTACTGTAAAATTACACTGGCAGTGAAGGGGTTAACTTTATTTGAGGGGGAGGGGTTATGTGTGTCCCTAGGGGCGTGATTCTAACTGTGATTGGCTGTGGCTTGAGGTGTAGGAACAGTGATCAACGGTCCTACATAGTAGAACCGTATGATCATTATTCCTACACAGGGGAGAATGACAGGCGGCTTGTTTACATCAGCCGCCTGCCTTTCTCCCTCTCCACCGACGATCGCCGAGTGACCGGCGGACATCGGGTCCGCCGGTCACACACACACACACACACACACACACACACACACACACACACACGCGCAGGGGGGTCTGTGACCGCGCGGGAGCGCGCCTCCGGCGGCGCTCGCTCCCCAGAGCCTCACAGGCTAGTGACGTATATATACGTCACTTTGCCTGTGAGGGGCTGACCGCCACAGTATATGTACTTGCGGCGGTCGGCAAGTGGTTAAATCCTCTCCCCCAAAAGCTCCCCTGATGGCACAAATCTCCCCCTCCAAAATCGCCACTCCTAGCAGAAACCCCCCCCCAAAACCCCCACTCCTAGCTCAAATACCCCCCATCCCCCCAATTCTCGTTTCTAGCACAAATTGCCCAAAAATTCCTGCTCCTAGCACAAACCCCCCCCCCCCCCCCCGCCCGCTCCCCCAAATCCCTGCTCCTAGCACAAATCGCTTAAAAATCGCCACTCCTAGCACAAAATCTTCCCCCAAAATCCCAGATTCTAGCACAAAATCCTCCCCCCACCCACAATCCCAGATTCTAGCACAAAATCTTATCCCAAAATCCCCACTTCTAGCACAAAATCTTATCCCAAAATCCCCGCTCCTAGCACAAAATCCCACCCCCCAAAAATCCCTGCTTCTAGTACAAGATGCAGGCTGTGCTCCCCAACCCACCCCCCCTTCCCCCAGCTCTCCTCCCTACGATGACTCAGAACTCTCACATCAAGATTGTCCGGGGTTTGATTACTGCCCCCTACCAAAAATTTCTGCTGCAGTCTGGGGAGGAGATAAAGGGGGGGGGGGGGTATTCAAACCATGTACATTCCAATCTCGGTGTGTTCTGTCTACAGACAGGAGGGAGAGAGTACAGCCAGCGCCTCCTCCTGCTCTCTCCTTTTCTCTGCTGCTATCTGTACTCCTGTCTGCAACCCAGAAAGTTGTGCAGGCACCCCACATGTCCTTCGCATCCGATTTATGTCATGATAGGACGTGGGCGGGTGGCTTGCACAGCTTTCTATGTTGCCTACAAGAGTACAGATAGCAGAAAATGAGGAGAGAGCTGGGAGGAGGCACGGGCTGTGCTCTGAGATCGGAATGTACAGAAAGATTTTGTCCTTTTTGCTTCGGCAGTCGGCACCCTTGAGGACTCTTTGCAGCACCACGGTTGAGAAATGCTGCTGCATAATAAAGTAGCTGAGAGGTGTAACTAGGATGAGGTGGTCAACTCTAGTCTGAGGGGGTTCGATCCTGGAGGGCTGTCTCTGGTTCAGTTCCTGGTGTCCACCAGAAAATAAAATAGGGAGGTAAGAGAGCCTTTAGAGGTAGTAAATTAGTTCAAAAAGAATAATTTACTCAAAAGTGGTTTAACAATGGGAAAAAGAAAATTACTTGCAACTGTTGAGGCTGCAGTCACCCCGGGGGGTAGGAACACACCCCTTTCAGAGTGCAGTGGAGAAAATCCGGTCTCCACGCAGAAGGAAAATGGTGGCTTCTCGATGCAACGGGCTCGTTTGTGGGGCTCTTGGGTAGCTATGTGAATTTAGCGAATGTGCGTTTGTATTCTGGTGGCAGGAACCCTTCCCCGCCATCAGAATACAATGATCATTGTTGCCGGCTATATCCGGTGGCACTGATCGTTCAGGAAAAACCCCCAAAGGCTGGTTATACACAAGCTGATCAATAGGTTGACTTGTGTACAACCAGCTAGCACACACATGGACTGGGCGAGGTCTATATGGACATTGAACAGGTGTGCCTAATAAAGTGGGCAGTAAATGTGTATGCACGCGCACATCGTGGTTACAGGAGCCCGTTAAAATGAGAGAAAGGCAGGGGGGGTAAAAAAAAATCTGCCAGTTCCCTGACCCAGCAGCATATGCGCACCTGCATGACATCTAGAGAACTGTCTACTGGGATGTGTGTTGTAGACCTCTCCAGAAGCCATTTGCGATATGCCCCGCATGCGCACACACATCGTGTGATCTCTGGCAGAGACCTGTGGTGTCTGCACTAGAGATGTAACATTTCTGGAAATTTTGAAACCATGGGGAAACATTTTTCAATTTAAAAAAAAAAAAAATTGAGGAAAAAAAAAAAATCAGTGTGGGGTTGTTCTACAAATTGTAAGGTATTTTGTTACACTGACAATGTTAAATACAACATATATAAAAGTATTATGCTTGAAAGTACAGCTTTTTCAGTATATAAACTAAACTTGCTTTTTAAAATGTTATTTTTGATTGCAAATGGAATATCAAAGACTGTATTTATTAACCACTTCCCCCTAGGACGACGTCATATGACGTCGTAAATTTTGCGGAGGTATACAGGGATGATGCCTCTAGCTAGAGGCATCATCCCGGTACCGTTGTTTGAAGCCGACGGTCGGCTTTCCGTCGGTACCGATCGATGCGGCTCGGGAGCCGCTCGATCGTTACCCGGGGGGCAGGAGGGGACGTCCCCCCCCCCCCCCTCCCGCCGCCTTCCGCGGCTTTTACCAGGGCTCCCGTCCCACCGGGAGCCCCGAGCACCCAGCCGGCGCGTCTGACGGCTGGATGGAGTCCCGATGAATGCCGGAAACGGCATCGATCGGGTCTCCGATGACGTAACCCGGAGGCGGCGTCCATGACGTCACTTCCGGGTTAGTGTGCTGCAAAACGGTGCCAAATTTGAAAAACGGCTGTATGCAAAAACGCCGTTTTCGGCGTTTTGCATACAGGGAAGTGTAGTGGAGGGGTCGAGGGTCTTTTAGACCCTCGATCCCTCTATAAAGTGTACCTGTCACTGCATATTGCTGTCACAAGGGATGTTTACATTGCTTGTGACAGCAAAAAAAGTGATCAGATTTTTATTTTTTTTTTAAAAACTGTAATAAAGTTAAAAAAATAAAATAAATGGGAAAAAAAAAAAAATTTAGCCGCCCCGATCACCGTTAGCTCGCGCACAAAAAAAAACGTATACGGAAGTCGAGCCGCGAATGAAATCGCTGTTCAAACCACACATGTGAGGTATCGCCGCGATCGCCAGAGCGTGAGCAATAATTTAAAAAAAAAAGAGCTACACTCTAACTCTAAACTGGTAACCGTTAAATAAATTTAAAATGTCGCCTATTGAGATCTCTATTGACCGTAGTTTGTCGCCATCCCACAGGGGGGCGCAATTTTAAACCGTAACATGTTGGGTATCTATTTACTCGGCATGACATCACCTTTCACAATATACAAAAAAAATGGGCTAACTTTACTGTTTAGTATTTTTTAAATGCAGTGAAATGTAATTTTTCCCAAACAAATGGCGTTTTAAAGACCACTGCGCAAATACCGCGTGACAAAAAATATTGCAATGACCGCCATTTTATTCTCAAGAGTCTTTGCTAAAAAAATATATATAATGTTTGGGGGTTCTAAGTAGTTTTCTAGGAAAACATACTGGTTTTAACTTGTAAACAAAAAGTGTCCGAAATAGGCCTGGTATGGAAGTGGTTAAGAACATTTCCACTATATGCTGGCGTGTGTTTTTTCATCTTTGCCAATATCGTGAGAAGAAATATTCTTTTCCAAATGCTACAAATTGCAGCTTTGCTCTGGAAAGGAAATGCACTGAAATATCTAGATGTTGGTCTCAAGGAGGAGAAAAAGGTTAAAACAATTTTACTGAGCAGACAATAGGGAAACATTATGCTGTAATGGTGGAGAACATTAATAGAAATCATTTAAAAATTATAAAGATAAACAAATTTGTCAGACAAATTTACCCTCTTGTCAATTAAGGCCTGAGAAGACACAATTAAGGCCTGAGAAGACAGAAACTATCTACTGTGGCCTTTTTCAACCAGGGTACCTTGAGGTTTCTTCAGGGGTGCCTTGATCAGAAATTGTTTACAAGCCAGCAGGTGGATTAAGCCATAGGTTTTCATTATGTACCATTAGGACTTTCTAGACACTGGCATCCTAACGACCAATGATGTCCTTAGTTAATGAGGATGTTTGTTGCCTACACAGCATCCTTCTTTGACCCTTCTGTGCCCCTCTCCCTCAGCACTGGGGTGACATTAGCTGACTGATGGAGAGAAATTGAGGGAGAAGAGAAACATTGGAATACTAGTCAGCAGGGCCATATTAAGAGCATCATGGAGCTGGTGCTAAGGATTTTGGCGTGCCTTATTTGGGAATAAACACAAAAATTTTTGTTAAAATTTCAATTAAATAGAGAGAGGTTAAGGGCGGATAAGATTGGGGGGGTGAGAGAGAGTGGGGGGGGGGGGGTAAAAGACAGGGGGGGGGGAGAGAGGGTTCATCTGTGTAGCCTACGTAAGTAGAGTAGTAATGCCGCCCGTGATTTACATATCCATGCCACCTGCCACACGTGATTTACATATCAATGCCACCTGCTGCACGTGATTTACATATCAATGCCACCTGCTGCACGTGATTTACATATAGGTGCAGCCTGCTATCCCATGATTTGCATATCAGGCCAGCCTGCCATCTGTTGATTTACATATCAATATAGTCCGTGATTAACATATCAATCGTGTACTCACACAGAGCTGGGCTGGGCAGCATTAGGGACTTACTGGGCTGGGCCTATCCCAAGTCGTGGGGCCTGGAGCTACAGCTCCAATAGCCCCTATGTTAATCCAGCCCTGCTAGTCAAGTACTAATGTGCAATAGTGTATTTGCTTTGGAAGAATAAATCACCTCTAATGTTGGGTGTCCTATGTGTGTGTGGCTGTTGCTGCATCCATTAGAATAGTGCTATGAGCTATTAGAATCGTTTTTTTACATTTTAGAATGGGGTACCCCGAGACTGTCCATAATTTTAAAGGGTGGCTTGAGATTGTCTAGAATTTTAAAGGATGCCTCGAATGGAAACAAAGGTTGAGAAACACTGTATCCCAAAAATCCCCCAACTGCAGGAGGGACAAGATGAAGCCCACAAGCAAAGTAAACTGGAGCCTTTCCCCTGCAGTGTCCCCTAGTGGCAGGAATGCATATTTCTCTTGTTTGAGAATTGCAATGTTACTTGAACTGTATTCCAGGATTTGTTTGTCTTCAACTGAGAGAACTTACAATAATTTAAGACTTTACATAAGGTCTTAGAAATATTTCATAATTTCTTTGTTATATAGTTTGAATACTGTGTTATAGATATAATATTCTTCATTGTAAAAGAACATATTCCACACTGTTTTAAGTTTTTTCCAGGAAAAAAAAAACAACAAAAAATGGCTTTGAATGAATGGAATTTTTTTTTTTTAATAATAATAATAATACATTTTATTTATTTTATTTTATTTTTTTTTCTTCCTGGCCTTCCCATTTTTAGTCTGCACATGAGTGGTGGATTTTGCACAGACACACCATGGAGATTTTGCCAAATCTACGGGATGTGACAGACGCTCGTGGAGTGTCTACGCATGCACCGTCTCTCTATTAACCACTTGATGACCGCCCACCACAGATTTACTGCGGCAGGCGGCCGCTCCTGGGCAAACCGATAAAGTACTACGTCGCACGCTCAGAAGACTCTACGGGGTGAGCCGGGAGCCAGTGCGTGTGACAGGCGGCTCCGATGGCCACTTGTGATCTCACCCCGCTGACAGAGAAGGACGGACAGCTGATGTAAACACAGCCTTCTGTCCTTCTCCCTGAAGTGATCACAGAGGCTATGCGATCCTTCTATATAGGATCACATGTCTCTGTGATGATCTCACAAGCCCAACCCCCCCACAGTTAGAATCACTCCCTTAGGCTTACATTCAACCCCTTGATCACTAATCGTATTAACCCCTTCCCTGCCAGTGTCATTATTACAGTAACCGTGCATATTTTAAGCACTGATTACTGTAGTAATATCACTGGTACCCCCAAAAGTGTCAAAAATGTCAGTTAGGGGTCCGATCTGTCCGCCGCAATGTCGCAGTCCCACAAAAAAATCGCAGATCGCTGCCATTACTAGTAAAAAAAAAATAAACAATAAAAATGACATAAATCTTTCCCCTAGTTTGTAGACGCAATAGATTTTGCGCAAACCAATCAAAATACGCTTATTGCAATTTTTTTTTTTACCAAAAATATGTAGCAGAAAACAAATTGGCCTAAAATGTTAAATTTAGATTTTTAATTTTTTTTTTTTTTTTTTTTTTTTTTTTGGGGAATGTTATATAGCAGAAAGTGAAAAATATATATATTTTTTTTTTCAAAATTGTCGCTCTTTTTTTGTTTTATAGTGCAAAAAATAAAAATCGCACAGGTTATCAAATACCACCAAAAGAAAGCTCTGTTTGTGGGAAGAAAAGGACGTCAATTGTCCGTTTAAAGTAATGCAGTGCCGAATCGCAAAATAGGGCCTGGTCATTAACCACTTGCCGTCTGCTCACTCGAGCACTACTGCGGCAAAGTGGTTCGTTATCGTCTGGCGACGTAGACACTCCCCTTTCTCGGCGGCGCGCGCCCGCTGTATTCAGTCACAGCGGGAGTCGGGCCAGGGGAGCCGCTGCTCTTCCCCGATCGTCGGGGAATCGAGTGTGGAGATCCGCCTGCTTGTGTAAACGGAGCAGGCGGATCTCCTAAGTGACAGGCAATCACCTCCCCCCACACACGTTAGTAAGCACCAGGCATACATTAACCTCTCCCTCTCCAATAAAATTAACCCCTTCCCTGCCAGTGTCATTTTTACAGTAACAGTGCATATGTATAGCACTGATCACTGCAGAAATGTCACTGGTAACCCCAAAAGTGTCAAAAATGTCAGTCAAGGGTCCGATCTGTCCGCCGCAATGTCACAGTCCCGCAAAAAAAATTGCAGATTGCAGCCATTGCGCGTTAAAAAAAACCCACCAAAAATGACAAAAATCTTTCCCTTTTGTTAGTAAACGCAATAACTTTTGCGCAAACCAATCAAAATACGCTTATTGTGATTTTTTTTTTTACCAAACATAGGTAGCAGAAAACAAATTGGCCAAAAATTTAAAAAAAATTTGACATTTACATTTTTTTGGGGGGGAATTTCATATAAAAAAATGTTAAAAATATTGTTATTTTTTCAAAATAAACGCATTTTTTTGTTTATAGCGCAAAAAGTAAAAATCGCACAGGTGATCAAATACCACCAAAAGAAAGCGCTGTTTGTGGGAAAAAAAGGACGTCAATTTCGTTTGGGTACGGCGTCGCACGACCGCGCAATTGTCAGTTAAAGTTGCACAGCGCCGAATCACAAAAAGTGGCCCAGACGTAACAGCAAAATCCTCCGGTGGTAAAGTGGTTAAGCAGCAAAATCCTCCGGGGCTAAAGTGGTTAAAGATGGTGGCACTAGAGAAGAGGTGAGAACTTTAAAAATTCTGTAACACAAGACAACGCTGGACTTTATGACCTAGTAAGAATTTGTTTTTTGGGGGGGTAGTTAGGAAGAGGGAAGTTCCTCTTTAAGGACCGCGCGGGTAATTTCATGCTTGCCATTCCATCTGGTGAGTGCATCGTCTTCCTTCAGATTCGAAATTGTAAACCTCCCTTTCACTTCGAGTTACAATTTCAGTCTCCTCACCTCAAACGCAGTTAACAGGGAGATTAAAGAAGTCTTAAATGCACTTGGAAAGAAAAGAAACAGTTACCATGGTGACAGCATTAAAAAAAAAAAAAAAAAAAAAAAAGCGCAGGACTTCTATAATCTCAATTACCGCCGGAATATATGCAGAAAGGAAAGTTAAAATTCCCTTCACACGTATGAGGTTTAGCAAAAAAAAAGGACCTCAAAGTTTTTAAATCCGGGGGAGGTGGGACAGGGGGGGACCTGCACACTTTTTTTTTTTTTTTTTCTCGTCATTTTTCGAAACTGTAATTAATGGTGTCTCTTGCGCCGCTTTTACAACCCACGGGCTTTCAGAAATGCAAATGACATTCCTGAGTATGAAAGATGGAAGTGGGAGAAAAAAAGGAGTACAAATAACTAGAGGCGTTTGCAGGTAACTAAAGTGCTTTCATTGCTGGCGGTGACATTAATGTTGGGCGGCGGGGGACTCGCTTGTACACTTAGATTCTGTTTTTTTTTTTTTTTTCTTCTTTCTTTTTGGTTATAAAATTAATGTTATCAAGAAAGATCCACAGGTTGGCAAACTCATGGAGAGCGCACACACTCAGAATAAAGAATTAGGGGGACTCGGAGTCCATGTATGCATTTCCTTCAAAAGTCATTGAATCGTCTTCCAGTTGAGCTAATCAGAGGCGTAACTAGAACCTTCAGGGCCCCGGTGCAAGAAACCATGAAGGGCCCCCGGACCCCTGGCCAGGGCCCTTCACTTCAAGCCTGGGGCTCTTCCCACTGATCCTGGGGCCCTTTACTCTCGTTGTGGGACCCTTTCACAAGTTCTGCAGTGAGCCCCCTTCCTGCTATCTTGGGGCCTCCCCACGGTGGTGGAATGCCAGGGGGGCCCGGTCGAAAGTGTGACCTTTGCGATCCTGGAAGTTCACTCACTGGTGTCAGTAGTTTTTTAATTGTATTATTTTTCATCATTTTATTTCATTTTTTTTACAATGTGACTGACTATGACTCTGTCCATTCAGAAAAGGAAGGAGCTGGTAAATTACATATTTACCGACCCCTTCCTGGTTCTCTATTGTGACACATCTCCTGCAGCACCCCGCAGGAGAGGGAAAAGGGCCCAGTAGGGTGGGGGGAGCAGCACCGGAGGGGGTCGAACCATGGGAGCACACAGGGGCCCAGAGACCGCAGAACACAAGTGAACTGGATGGGAGGAGTGGCGGGGGCAGCATACAGAGGAACCAATCTCCTCCATTTTCCTCCTGCAGCTACAAGAGGAAAAAGGAGGACAGTGATTTCTCTACATTCTGCCCCTGCCCCCCCCCCCCCTCCTATCCAGGTGTACAGGGGAGCCACACAGGCCCCCTGGAGCATGGGGCCCGGTTGCAATTGCAACCCCTGTAACGCGCAACGCCTCTGGAGCTAATATAAATACACAAGTTCTGATCTTGTAGACTGATTACCTGAAGTATTAAAGCCAAAGGACCTGGAAAATGGCAATTTTAGAAGAAAGCCAGCAGCTGGTAACGGGGTGTGCCTTGAAAGCGGCAGTGTCTCTTTCTTCGGTTGGTCTGAAGTTGGAGTGTGGTGGAGATGAATGTCACTAGGCATAGGAACCTGGGGCATGTGCATTGGCTGGTGACATCCATTTGTGATGCTGAGGGGGTTGGTCACCAGTTTGGCAGTGCCAGCATGGCTTTGTTGCAGATGACAAGGAGTAGCACCAACAGCACAAAACCAGCCAAGAAACGAATGATCTCTTTAGCTCAGCCCATAAAGAGTACTCTCTTTATTCTACTGACCATCAATCTAACAGGACTGTTTGTCACTCAGAACCATCAGTGCCCTGCCCTGACAGTCGGTGGCAAGGGGCATGTTTCCCTTGCCTTTTGTGGTTCGGGGCAAGGGGGTATCTTTCCCTTTGCCACTGACTTGTCCTAAAGATTGGTGGCAAGGGGTTTACCTTCCCTTGCCCCAGCAGTTGATGGCAAGGGGGCATCTTTTCCTAGCCTCCATGGTCGGTGGCAAGAAAGAATCCGCCCCTCTCCTTGACAGGTGGTGGCAAGGGGGCGTTCTTCCCTCGCCCCGATGCTTGGTGAAAAAGGTGCAGCCTTCTTTTGCACTGATGTTCATTGGTACGTGGGCGACTTCCTTTTGCTTTGACAGGCGGTGGCAAGGCAACAACATTCCCTTGCATCAGCGGATAATGGTCAGTGACCAGGGGTCTTCCTTTCCTTGCCCCAGTAGTCTGTGGCAAGGGGAAATCCTTCCCCTTGCATCAATGGACAGTGTCAATGGGGTATTCTTCCCTCACCCCAATGGTTGGTGGCAAGAGAATGACCTTCCCTTGCCTTAAGAGTCAGTGGCAAGGGGACATTCTTCCCTCTCCCAAACTGTCAGTGGCAGGGGCTGAAAAACAAAGCAGTGCAGGATAGCAGCAGAACTGCTTTTGATAAGACAGAGATGCTGTTGATTAATAATGGGGTTCCCAGGCATGTAAGTGAATGGGCTAGGTGAAGTCAGTGGTTGCTTACAATATGGTGGGTGCAGGCACCTGCTGCATCCTCAGCAACCACTGACATCCCATTTGCCCGCTTGCTGGAAATCCCTAGACCCCTAAGCAAATGGGCCAAGAATAAGGGGTTGACATCATTGCCCAATTATGGCTCCAAGGTCACATTTGGACAATATCATTGCCCAATTATGACCACATGTGGACAATATCATTGCCCAATTATAGCCACATTTGGACAATATCCTTGCCCAATTATGGCCACATTTGGACAATGTCATTGCCCAATTATAGCCACATTTGAACAATATCCATGCCCAATTATGACCACATTTGGGCAACATCATTGCCCAATTGTGGCCACATTTGGACAATATCCTTGGCCCAATTGTGGCCGCATTTGGACAATATCCTTGGCCCAATTGTGGCCGCATTTGGACAATATCCTTGGCCCAATTGTGGCCGCATTTGGACAATATCCTTGGCCCAATTGTGGCCGCATTTGGACAATATCCTTGGCCCAATTGTGGCCGCATTTGGATAATATCCTTGGCCCAATTGTGGCCGCATTTGGACAATATCCTTGGCCCAATTGTGGCCGCATTTGGACAATATCCTTGGCCCAATTGTGGCCGCATTTGGACAATATCCTTGGCCCAATTGTGGCCGCATTTGGACAATATCCTTGGCCCAATTGTGGCCACATTTGGACAATATCCTTGTCCACATGTGGCCACATTTGGGCAATATCCTTGCCCAATTGTGGCCACATTTGGACAATATCCTTGGCCCAATTGTGGCCGCATTTGGACAATATCCTTGGCCCAATTGTGGCCGCATTTGGACAATATCCTTGGCCCAATTGTGGCCGCATTTGGACAATATCCTTGGCCCAATTGTGGCCGCATTTGGACAATATCCTTGGCCCAATTGTGGCCGCATTTGGACAATATCCTTGGCCCAATTGTGGCCGCATTTGGACAATATCCTTGGCCCAATTGTGGCCGCATTTGGACAATATCCTTGGCCCAATTGTGGCCGCATTTGGACAATATCCTTGGCCCAATTGTGGCCGCATTTGGACAATATCCTTGGTCCAAATGTGGCCGCATTTGGACAATATCCTTGTCCAATTGTGGCCCCAAGGCCATGTTTGGGCAATGATGTTGCCGTATCTCTACCCCTTCTCTTATATTGCCAATTACAGCTTGGGGAGCTTGGAAGTCCTTCAAATAGTCACCACTGGTGGGTTGGGTAAACACTATGGGTCAACTATGGAACTGTTTAACCCTAAATGGCTAAGAGGTCCCAATACAACTGGTGGCTCCTTTAGGGGTGAGCACTACACTTCATCTGAGCCCCGCTCCTCAGTATTCTGTACACAGTCTATATATTTTGGATTCAGAATAGCCGGAGATTAAAATCTTCCTCCTTGTACAGCGCACGTCTTCACAAGTTCACTTTTCTACTGTCATTCGGATGATTATTGCAGGCGACTTGAATTTTAAACTAATTCCTGTCCTCTCCACTCTCCGGCACGGAGGTAATTTTACATCTGACATCCTCTTCTCTGCAGAACATTCCCGATCTCCGGGCCCTTGCCTCAACAAGTCATCTCGAGCTGCCATGCTAGATGACTTTTATTGATTGTTACAAAATCTTTTTAGGAAATGTCTCTTCAAAAAAGCATTATCAGGGAAGAAACATTACAGCTCTCCGGAGAAACCGGCGGTAAACTTTGTCCTGTCGGATCGTGCTGCGGTTATTTTAGCATGCATGAAGGCTTATTTTAAAGAATACCCCTCGTTAAAATTCACTCTTCACCTGAATCAATAAAGCAGGTGTCAGCATTAACAAATCGCATTATTAGTTTGGATAGAAATTTATCTTTAGAATAAAATATCAACGCCATCTCGCAGATTCCAGCCTGGGCAGCCAGATTCACCTGGTCTGCGGCTACCCAGATAACTCTATTGCAAATAATTTTCAACCTGTGACCTAAGAGAATCATAAAGGCTCCGGAAGGTTTTACCCCCCTTAATGACCAGGCCATTTTGTGCGATTCGGCACTGCGTTATTTTAATGAAAAATTGCGTGATCATGTGATGCTGTACCCAAATACCATTGATGTCCTTCCCCCCCCCCCCCCCCACATATAGAGCTTTCTTTTGGTGGTATTTGATCACCTGTGCGGTTTTTAGATTTTGCGCTATAAACAAAACAAAAAAACGACAATTTTGAAAAAAACACAATATTTTTTACTTTCTCCTATAAAACATTCCCAATAAAAATCTTTAAAAATCTAATTTTTTTTTATCAGTTTAGGCCAATTTGTATTCTGCTACATTATTTTTGGTAAAAAAAAAAAATCCCAAAAAGCGTATTTTAATTGGTTTGCACAAAAGTTAGAACTACGGGATGGATTTTTGGACTTTTTATTTTTTTTGTTTTTTTTTTTATATTAATGGCGGCGATCAACGATTTTTTTTTTTTTTTTTTTTGCGGGACTGCGACATTGCGGCGAACCCCTAACTGACATTTTTGACACTTTTTAGGGACCAGTGACCTTAATATAGTAATACAGTGCTAAATAATATCCACTGTTACTGTATAAATGGCACTGGCAGGGAAGGGGTTAACACTGGGGGTGATCAAAGGGGTTAATGTATGCCTAACTGTGCTTACTGACTGTGGGGGGGGGGGAGGGTTCTGTGACAGGCACAGAAAGATCAGGGTCTCATGATCTCTGTCTGCCTGCGTGACAGAAGACTCACCTGCTTTGTTTACATAGGCAGGTGGGTCTTCTGTCAGTTTCTCTGATGATCACGGGAGGCTTTGCGGCGTTCGCCACCGCTCCTCCCGCGGCCCGCCTCCCGCTGTGTCTAAACACAGCAGGAGCACGGCTCCGGTGGCACGTGCCTTGTGCCCAAAATCACGTAGATTTACGTGATTTTGCGCAGCCAAGCCGCCCTGCCGCAGTAAATCTGCGTGGGGAGGTCGGCAAGTGGTTAAACTTTGTATTGATAAAAAGTTTTGTATACATTATGCTCACTGATTATATGGTTTACATTAAAGCTGACCTCCAGCCTTTTCTTCGGTCTTGCAGAGTTGTACAAGTTCCTCTCCTGGACAACAGGGCCACTGATAAGGGTTACCACCAGGCCTCCTGTAGGGCAGGGGAGGACTGGCAAGAGGGGCAGGGTGGCAATTGCCCCCCGGGCCACTCTGAAAAGTGGTAAAAACTGATAAAAAGGCCTCACTCAGGGCTGGATTAATGTAGGGGCAAGACAGTGTATACAGCTGCAAGTCCAAAACCAGGTGGGCATGGATGGTAAGCTGATTCGATGGTTCAATGGGCCACTTGACTGGACTTGCCCCCCAGACCTAAGGCTGCCAGCCCTCCCCTGCTGTAGGGGGACAGAGCCCATCACTTTAACAGAGGGGCCTGGCCAGTGGCAGCTTCAAACCTCATAATGTAGTACGAATGTGCATAAATAACACCTAACAGTGGCGTACCAATGGGGGGGGGCGGGGGGGCGGGCCGCCCCGGGTGCCACGCTCTGGGGGGTGTCAGCCATTGTCCTGCCTGGTGTGTTCAGACAGATCCCGCAGTGTGAAGGCAGCTCCTTCAGTCCGTGCTGCTAGCGGGGGGGGCGGGGGGGGGGGCTGCGGAGCCTCGGCGGGAATACGGGGGCGGAGCCTCGGCGGGAATACGGGGGCGGAGCCGCGGCGGGAATAAGGAGGCGGGGCCTTGGCGGGAAGAAGGGGGCGGAGCCTCGGCGGGAAGAAGGTGAGTGCCCATTGCCCAGGTGTGTGTGCTGGATAGGAGGGGGATGGGGCTGCTGCATATAGAGGAGTTCATCTTTCCCTATTCTTCCTGCAGCTGCCTGCTGAATAACTGATTCTCCTCCTCTCCCTCCTGCAGGAAGAATAGGGAAAGATCAATTCCTCTATATGCAGCTGCCCCATCCCCCTCCTATACAACTTCTTTTGCTGGCCCCCCTCCAGTGCTCCTAATCTCCCCCCCTCGGTGCTCTTAGCCCCCCCCAGTGCACTAGACCCCCCCCCTGTTCTTTAGCCCCCCCCATGCTCTTCAGCTCCCCACAGTGCTTTCTCCCGCCCCCAAGTTCTCCCTGTCCCCCCCAGTGCTCTCCACCCCCCTGATTTTACCCTGCTTGCCCCCCAAGTACTCCCTGTACCCCCCAGTGCTCTCCACCCTCCTGATTTTCCCTGCCCACCCCCCCAAGTGCTCCCTGCCCCCCCCCCAGTGCTCTCCACCCTCCTGATTTTCCCTGCTCGCCCCCCAAGTGCTCCCTGTCCCCCCCAGTGCTCTCCACCCCCTGCACCTTCCAACCCCCCTACAATGCTTTCCAAACCCCTCTTAATTCTCTCCAGCCCCCCCCCCCCACCGTGCCCTTCAGCTCCTCCAGTGCTCCCTGCTTCGTCTGTGCTCTCCGGCCCCCCTAGTGCTCTTCTATCATGTCCGCAGTCTCTGACCATCTCTTGTATCATGTCCTCAGTCTCTGACCATCTACTGTATCATGTCC